>NC_135224.1:15368710-15448710 GCF_052324685.1 Brachyhypopomus gauderio | reverse complement strand
AGAAACTTCCAAAAATCAGAAACAGATATTACTAAGGTATGTTTATACAAGATTTACATTCAAGATTAAGGAAGTGACTGTCATTTTATCTCCAAAGTATCATTTTGTTTGTCAAATGAGCCATGTTTTGTGAGTCACAAAGTATTGATAAATGTAAATTAGGTTAAAAAAACCTAAGAATTACCTTAATGTATGTGGTCAAAAAATGAACATTTAAAAAGTAACTAAATGTTTAAAAAAAACTCCTCTGTGTTCCCTCAATCATCTGAAGCCAGTGTACAGTGCACACGTGTGTCACTGCTGTTAGGTAGGTTTGGAGTGGCTGTCTCTTGGGCCAGGTTTTTTGAATTAGGGCCTTTGAAACAACAGAAGCGGTGTGCCGGAGGGAAAGAAAGATTTAGTTTCACACTCTCCGCATTTTATTGCCTCGCTGTCATCAATGAACCTCTCTGCCAGTGTCCTGGCCATGACCCATAGCTCTTTTCAGCACTTCCAGAGAGAGAGAGAGAGAGAGAGAGAAACACAAAAACACACAAAGAGAGAGAGAGAGTGAGAGAGAAAAATACACAGAGTGAGAGGAATGCACAAAGTGAGAGAAACACACTGACAGAAATACAAAGAGTGAGAAAGAAATACACAGAGTAAGTGAGAAACAAGGTGAGGGAGAAGCAGTAAGAAAAATACACAAAGAGAAATATAAAGAGAAATACACAGAGAGAAATATAAAGAGAAATACACAGAGAGAAATATAAAGAGAAATACACAGAGAGAAATACACAGAGTGAGAGAAATACACGGTGAGTAGAAAGACAGTGAAAGTGAGAGAAAAGGAGAAATAGTGAAATACAGTGAGAAAAATACAGAGTAAGAGAAAGTGTGAGATAGAGAGAAACAGTAAAGGAGAGAAGCAGAGAGAGATAGAAATACAGACAGAGAAATAAACAGTAAGAGAAATACAGAGTAAGAAATACACAGTGAGAGAAATATACAGACAGTGAAAAATACAGAGAGAATGAGAAATACACAGAGAGAGAAACACAGTGAGAGAGCGAGAGAGACAAAGAAGGGTGTTGGAGACTAAAACCAACAAGGGAAGAGAAAGTGAGAGAAAGAGAGAAACAGATGGGGACGAGCAGGGGATACAGAGAGATTGACCCGAAAGAGAAATCTTTAAAGAGAAGCCAGACTCTCTTGGGGAGAGAGCACGCATTCTCTCTTTTTTTTGGTCTTTGTGTGCAAAGTACACACACACAAGTACACACACACACACACACACATTTTAGCCAATGGCTTGTCAGTGAGAAGAGAGGCAGCCATACTGGAGACAGGCAGACCGAGTGCCAGGTGTCTGCAAGTCACGTTAGCCCGGGCACCATCGCTCCACCCTGGCGTGGCAGAGAGCCCGGCAGCAAGGTGGCCACCCTCCACCAGCAGACGTGGCGGCTGGCGTTGGAGACCTGCCATCTGCCTGTGCGGCCGTAATGAGTCGAGTGCCGGTAAATGAGCGGTAGGATTGCTCCGAAACCTGTTGATTGAAATGCATGTGTAATGAGAGCAATTACGTCAATGTGTGACTGACACACAGCACAGGAATGGGGATGTGTTGATGTAATAGGGCATTCATATTAAAGAGTGCACATGCTCGCTGTATAGGTGACTGCACCTACATTAAAAACAAAATAGTACAAAATACTGTGGCACTGCATGCGTAAACTGTGTGTGTGTGTGTGTGTGTGTGTGTGTGTGTGTGTGTGTGTGTGTGTGTGTACTGCAAAATTTGTTCATTTATTTATTTTCTTCTGCGTGATTGCTTGTTTGCATGTATTTGCACTCCATTCAGCATTTGTACTTATTTGCCCTGGTTCCTCATGCACATGTGTTTACGTGCACCCGTGCATTTGTGCATTTCTATTCGTGCCCATAGACCTTCCCATGAAATATTCACCTCGGCAGTGAAAACGTGTGCTCGCCATTAGCGAAGAACTCTGGTGGGCAGCTTATGGCTTCCGAGCTTGCCAGCCCTCAGGGCCAAACATCACAGCGTATCAATAACAAATCATGCCTTCTCTTTAATTGCAAACGCACCAGCAAGTTGAGACAAATTACTGCCAAATTTACGTCAACTTTAGGGCACTTCCTCTCACTCTCCTCATGCCTTCCTGCCTGCATCCGCCAATGACGCATTGTACTTCATGAGAAACTCCTCCCACAATACCAATGAACCACGCCACAGGCTTTTATTTCTTTAATTTCTTCCTCGATTATATAACCAATGAATTCCCCAGAAGCATTGAGTCCAGGCTCTGGAATTCAAAGCCGGTCTAGATGTTTGTGGTGTTTGCTCATAGCACAGCTCAACTGGCTGCAGGGCTCCTGACTACCTGGCACAGTGTGTTTGATGCAAGGGCTGCACAATATATTGTTTGTTATTATTTATGCATCATTTCTTGCATTTATGGTATTCAACAAACTTAAAGATCAGATCTGAGTGAAAGTGAGTTCATAAAAGGTATTATTTGGTCCCAGATCTCTGGTCCACTAACATCAAAGAGTTTCCTCAATCCATTGTTAAGCTGCTTTTATGATCTCTATTGTAGACTCAGAGGTCAGTGTTGGATAATTTCCTTGGCTCATAGTGAAATACTGCCCAACAAGTCTATAGCTGTTTGATAGCATGTAGTAAGCATGTAACTGGTTTCTTACATTTATCAGAATTCAACTGTATCAACTGTGTCAAAAAATGTAATTGGCTTGAATTCCTCTGGCTTTGGAACCTCTGACATTGAATCAGTGTCTCTCAGCTGAAGCACTCGCTCGCATACCCAGTGAGAGACCGTGACAAAATGCTCTTTGACAAACACCAGGGTGGTCAATCGGATTTGCCGAGTCATCGCCCTCACTGCCTGCCAGTGATGGCATGCACAAAAAGCTGCCTCGTACTTGCTGTCCGCGTAACCTGTTTCCAGCGAAGAGGAAAGCACCATCATTGAGTGCCGAGTGATCATTTCGCACACTTGAGCCCCGGACAAAGCCTCGAGGGATACAGGGGACGCAAAGAACGTCCCCCGGCTTTCAGATGATACATTTAACTTACGAGAGCGAGACAGCTTGTCCTCCCCTCTGGAATGTTTGAAGAAGTCTCTTGGACACTCTTTCGTCAGTCTGACCTTGGGCGAGAATTTCTTGTACATCTGCTTTAGGGAAGTAAAGCTAATGTTGTTTTCCGCGTTGCGTCTTGATTAATTAAAATGGGTTTTAAATGACTCATTGCATAATTACTCGCCAACATCAGTGCGTTGCATGTGTTGTTTACTTGTTTGTTTGCTGAACAGCATTAATAAACTTGACTGAATGAGACTCGGTTATTATGTTGTTTGAATGCCCAATATTTTCTATCAAAAACAAGCTTTATTTCATTCGATTAGGACTTGGCATTGTTTCCCTGCCATTCTCAAAAGCTCCATTCCATCCAACGGTGGTGGATCCAGTCCGGGTTTCTGCAGGCCCCCGGGCTGTAAAGCAGTAGTGCTGGTCTCAAAGCATGCACCCTGGTTAGTATTTGAATTATGCCATTGACGTCAGCAGAGCTGTAAAACTGACCCGCGGCCCTCCCCAAAAGTAATGCCTGGCCAAGAGAGCTCTATGGTGCATTGTGTATGCTGTCAGACAGACACAAGATGGGGGAAGGGGGGAGTGGGGTGGTGTCAGAGGGAATGAGAGAAAGAAAGTGTAAAGGAATTTACAAAAGAAAAGGAGAGGGTGTGTATACCACCATTTGCCAGACTGGCTTTATTTGATGTGGCCTGAGATTTAGAGGAAAAAAAACTTGTTAAAACTGTCCTGAGGGCAAAAAAAAAAAACCTCAAGCAAGAAATGTAGTTCCACCAAACGTGAGAGAGGTGAGGTATCGGCACCAAGGCCTGCAGGTTGCGGGCTGTACAGGAAGTGGTTGGTTTCAAGTCTCTACAGAGGCTTTGCAAGGAATGCTGCTCATAACCTTCCAGGAAAGTGTGGCGAGTTACAAAGGCCGCACGTAACGCGATTGTTCGGGCACTTTGGTTGCCGTCTTTCACGCATCCTTCCTGCTACGTACATAACACACGCGTGCCTTGCATCCCACCGAGCAAAGTGTGTGCAAAAGCATTGTTTTCAGGAGCTTCCAGAAGTGAAAAAAAAAGCTTTTTGGGTTATGTGGCAAAACATTATCTCGCCCTCGGTGGAGAAATGCACCGCATGCTTCGTTTGGCCCGGCCACGGCGGCGGTCGGAAGCGGGCGGCTTGGGCTCACGCATGTCATAAGCAAGGCCCGCCTGGACAGTACCAGGGATGAGGATGAGTATCAAGGATGAGTGTGGTGGATTGACCAGGCGATATTCCACATGTACACCAGCGTCCCCTGCCGATTCACACCAGGTCAGATGTAACATCTGTCCAAATGGCCCAAAAAGGCCCCGAATATTTTTTTACTTTGGTCTTGAGTAGCTTGACGATTGCTGTCTGAAATACGATGGCACACATCTGTTTACAGTTTAA
This sequence comes from Brachyhypopomus gauderio, assembly GCF_052324685.1. NCBI lineage: Eukaryota > Metazoa > Chordata > Actinopteri > Gymnotiformes > Hypopomidae > Brachyhypopomus > Brachyhypopomus gauderio. The sequence continues at coordinate 15,444,177 of NC_135224.1, read as the reverse complement.
ACAAGGGCACAAACATCATTCTTTAATCCATTATAGTATAGAAACCGTGGAGTGACGTCTAACGGCAAAATGGGTGCTGAAGAACCAAACTCATGTTCAGAATCGATGAACCCTGTTCACAGTGAGGTCATGGGGGACATTATTGATCACTTATGATCACTGACGTCCAGATCTACCAGAATGATCTCACTTCACCATGATTCCGTGGACACATACCCCTGTAGTGTCAATCTGAGTGTGTTCTAACTTCGCAATAGACGGCCAGCACGAAATACCGAGACACGCAGCTGTACCGCATTTATAGTTGTGACTCATATTCAGCTGAAGCTGTAGGTTCTTTGGTCCTTTATGAGCAGGTCTGGGAAAAGCCTGGCCCATATATCACCAACATTTGGGGGGTGAGGAGTGAGGTGGTGGGGAGGGGGGGTGCACAAACAGACAGAGGGGAGTAGTGTGAGACCTGCCGCAGAAGAGGGGGAGGAGAGCTCCTGGAGGAGCGAGCCCCTCGCACAGAGCTGGTTTTGTGGACCTCAGAGGGGATGCTGGGTAAGTCCACACTATGGGCCTTTGTGGAGCGACCCTGTCCGGTGGAGCCATCAGACGGAGTGCCAGACCTCAGAGACCTCGACGTGGAAGCACTCTGCGTCGGTGTGCGGCGAGGAGTTTCTTCGTTGCAGGAGAGGCGCGGGAGGCCACGTTGTGAAACACCTCGTTACGCAGCTGTGACAAACTCTGCCGTTTGAACTGAGGCTTTTCAAAACATCCAAAGATTTGATCTTTTGAGCATCTTAGATGTTTCATGCATATATTCTATACAAATTTTATACAAATATAAACACTATAAGCCCAATATTCACTATGATCTCCTACGATTCTGATGACTGCTAATCTTGCTCTCTAATCATGAACAATCCACCAAAGTTGTAATTTTGGGTGTCAGTAATTCGATGGCACACTTTTAGTTTGCGTGACGCCTCCGGGTAATCTCGACCACACTTAGCCCACCCCCCTCATCCCCAACCAACCCTAAACCCAAGCGCCCGTGGTGGTGACATATTGACTGCAGTATTCGTGTGTACCCATGCCAGGCCTCAGATCGAGACTCATGGCTTAAATGGGAACATATGTGGAACATATTGAGCACAGGAGTCTTCTAAGGAGCAACCTTATTCGACATGCCATGCCCTGTACATCCCTCACACATGCTGGAGCATCTAACCTCGATCTTATAGAATAGGCGTAGGCACCCTTCTGTTTTGCCCTGGATCTAGACACATTGCATGTGAGGATGATTACCTTGCATTTCTTTAACATAAACCCCTCCCCGTTTACATGTTAAAAAACATCTTTACTATATCGAAAAAAGTCCAAAAAGGTGGAATATCAGCAATGAACACAATAATGAGAAAAAAAATGCAACTTCCCCCTCAGATTTATAGCCCTTCTTAAACATGTTAACTTGAACCTGGTGTAGCAGTTCTGTTGCAGTGATTTGTGTGAGTTGATTTAAAGGCTTTAGTTAAATTAGATATCGTCGACTTCCAAGACAGACACACCATAAATATTGCGTGGGTTAGGTTTGGAGTTTTGTAAGTTATGTTGTAGTACATAATGCAGTTTTACTGTCATTTGCACCTGGCTTTGGGCCACTGAGGAAGCTGATGTGTGGAAGGAGGTTTTAATGGGTGCGAAATAGAGACAGCATGTGTGGGAGCTGAGTGACCGGACAGTGCAGCATTACACCAAGGTCACCAAGGCACAGCGTGCCCTCGCGGGAGCGACTTATCTCCAGCCCTTTGCCTGCAAGTGTCGTTTTGGTGCATCAGACAAGTCACGACTCGGTATGAGTATCAGCGGTGAACATCATCCCTTATTTCTCTGGAGCAGCGGTCCATAGTCTGGACTCTGCTGCGGTCGCCCCGGGGCACGATGTCGCGTAAAAATCTGCTCCACGCTTTCACTGTGTCTGGCCTTTTAGGTGGTGGTTGGGGGGGGGGGGGGGGGGGGGGGGGGGGTTGATTTGCTTGGCTCTGATTCTACAGGATCGGGATGCCAGCCAGCGGAGGGAGTAAAGTTTGCTTCTTGAGTTTCTCTTGCAAACACAGCATAGGCTTTGATTTCACTTCCCCACCTCGTTATTTCTTTCGGGGTGGATCAAAGGCAGCAGAAGGGGGCCAGGGTGGATGTGGGGTTGGGGGTGGGGGTCTTGAGGCGGGGGGGCTCGTGAGCTGTGGTGTAACCCAAAAGTAAATCTGGCATGATGGTTAAGCTTTTCAAACTTTTTCAAACTTTTTTTGTTTGTTTCTTTTTGTTTCATTCCACTACTTTGTGTTCAGTTAAGGTTCATTAAGGTTCATCGGTCCCTTCTGGAGTGTTAAGGTACTTTCGGTTACGCAAAGTGGCCGAGCGCAGTTTTAATCGCTGATATTACGAATGAGCCATTCTATCTATTACAGCTGCCCTCTCTCTCACGCTCCTTCGTTTTAGCGAGGAAGCCCAAGGGATAATAAACATCTCCTGGGTGTAACTGTCTATAGTCAGAGTGTCTGTGAGTGGAGAAAAAAGGCGGCAAAGAATGAAGAAGTTTCAGAGTCCCTCCCACCAGAAGTTCCCTTGTGCCTGAGGATCATTCAGACATTAGTGCCCGAGGCATTAAGAATGAGCAAGTGAGGGTATAAAAGGGAGAGAGAGAGAGAGAGAGAGAAAGAACAAGAGAACAAGTTCAGGTTAAAGGTCAAAGATTATAGCAGTTGTCCAGTAGAACCGTAACCCTAGTCATTGGCCCTAGCTCTACCCAGAATGCAGCCACAACGACCCACCCTGCACCATAACGGCGACAGTGGCAGGCCCGTGATCGCATACCTGCATGTCTTTGCCCCAGACGAGTCCTACCAGAAGCTGGCTGTGGAGACCATGGAAGAGCTGGACTGGTGCCTGGACCAGCTGGAGACCATCCAGACGTACCGTTCCGTCAGCGATATGGCCTCCAACAAGGTAGGCCTGCACACTGCACACGTCCGTCTTCGCCTAACAAGCATGGCCCCAAGAACCCTGCGGCCAGAGCAGCGTGTGTTCACGTGAACATAACACAACAAGTGCTGTTGTTTGCTGGGCAGAATTACACTAAAGATAAAGCAAAGCCTTCAGTGTTTTGAATGTAAACCAAAGCCATTTGTATTGGTGTCTATGTCCTGACATAGTGTGGTTTCCATAATGCATTTAGGACAGATCCTCTCTCGTATGCCATGGTAGAAATAATATTAACAAGTGACAGTTGCATTGCTGTGTTTACTCACAAAGCGTATGGCTTGCATTTCTGTCTTACACAGAGCAGTTCTTTCACTTGCTTAACAGCCTAACTGCACATTCGCATCTTTATCTGATGAACAACCGGACTGTGCTGACTTTTGAGAGAGAGAGATAGAGAGAGAGAGTGTGTGTGTGTGTGTGTGTGTGTGTGTGTGTGTGTGTGTGTGTGTGTGTGTGGCTAGGGTAGCTCTCCTTCTGGATGCTATCAGTTATCTGACTGCAAATTTCAGGGTTATGTTTGGTCACAATAGCGGGTCAGATTATGAAGAAAGAGTCCACAGTTTGGCACTCACCATGCATTACACCAAACGCACACGCGCGCACACACACACACACGCGCGCGCGCGCGCGCACACACCCATAACCAGAAGTTACATGATCACACTTACAATGTAGAGGTGGAGCCTCCTGAGAATGTTATTGTTGCTGGTTTGTCATTGTCAAAGAAAAAGACTGAATGCAAGAGATTTATAGAAACGCACATCCTTGTTCAAAGTCCTCCTGCATCTTTAACAAAAAGTGTGTGTGTGTGTGTGTGTGTGTGTGTGTGTGTGTGTGTGTGTGTGTGTGTGTGTGCGTGTGTGTGTGTGTGTACACAGTTGCTTTTTTGGTTTGAAAAAGGCTTTCTTTTATATATATATATATATATATATATATATATATATATATTCAAACATTTGAATTTGATATACATGTATATTTATGTATTTAAATATGCTTATTTTTGTTTTTTATTTATGTAGGCTTTATGAAATTCCCTTGCATTATACTTACTTGTCAGGTTTCTTGTTTTAGATTAAATCTTTTCAGTGACCTGCTAAAGATTTCCATAGATATAATGAGGTGACTGTCCACACGTGCATATTATACCATAGGTTTTATTTTATTATTAGAAAACAACAGATCTCTAATTGTTACACCTTCTTATGGTATGAAAGATGTACCGCACACGAAGACACATATGGCCCTATATGGTATGAACTTGGGTTGTTGGGGGCGGAGCTTAGGCAAGGGACGATTGCTTTTTTGTACCTGACCTCATTCTCCTGTTTACACTGATAAGAAATCAGATTTGAACAGAGAGTAGTTAGGGCTAACAGTAGACCCACATTACCCACCAGCCCCAGAAAACATGAGCAGGGTTGCCCATTTATTCAGTCTTTGACATTTTCCTTCAATAAATATATTTTAAACAGATGACAAAGTTGTTGACAAATGTTGAACAGATGACAAATGCGGTTCAGAAGTGGTGGAGTGGTGTAGCAACCTCACAGAGCTGATTTCATATCGGAAGCTACACTGATGATGACGACTTAAAAAACGTAAAATGATGTCTGGGGGAGTTTGAGGGGGGTTGTCAGGGCTGGTGGGTTGTAGAGGCGCACACATTTGTAATCAGGAAATGAGTGCACATCTCAGACTGAAATGACTGTGTAACATACCTGGGGCCATGGAGGGAGGGAGGGAGGGAGGGACCTGAGGAAGGGGGCGGAGTTACTCGTAGCGAGGTGAATCAGCCAGGCCTTTGTCTGACACACTTCCTGGCATCCGTCAAAGCGAGGGCAAGCAGTGCAGGGTGGACACGCGCTCGGCACTAACACTAGGCATCGCGCCAGCAACCATGGGAGTATGTTCTGAGAAAAGGAGAAAGTCTGGAGTTCTGAAAGAGTGGTCAGAGGTGAGTTAGTGCCGCTGTACATGTTTGTTAAGGAGCAGACGGCTCAGGGTGAAAAACTTTCCTCCAAAGTGTTTTTTTCAAGCATTCTTGAACGTATTAATCTGAGGGCATAAAGTTAGAAATTTGTTGATTTGCATGGAATGTTTTTTATGAGAATTAAACATTTTTAGGGGTCAACAGTGGCTAGATTTACCAGATTGTTGTAGATATTCATATCAACTTTGTTGTGTTAATTAAAAAATGCTTGCAATTAATTAAATATGTGAATGCGGTTTGTAGCTGAGCTCATGAGTCGCCTGAGTTTTGCACTGCAAGATTGTTTGAGGCAGTAATGACATAGCTTAGCATTCCCATGCGTACACTTTATCCCTGCAGTCAGTCAGTTTTATATGTGCACAGTGTTACAGAGAAGGTGTGAGCTGACGGTGGTGGTGTGCTGTGTTTATGATCTCTGTCTGAGCTGGGTTAGTCTCAGACTGGATGAATCACATCGTTACTTCATTTGGTGTCTGACGAATGAAAGATGACTTGGACTGAGTAAAGGGTTATTCATTTGGAGATAGAGAGAGACAGAGAGAGAGAGTGTGTCCTCAAGTGGCTTTCTGCATTGCTACCTTTGTTTAGTAACATTAGTTTAGTGGTAATCCAGAAAAACACACACATACACATGTGTGCGCATGCGTCTCAGTTGCTGTGGCATTTTGCTCACCATGAAATTGTCTCCTATGGTTAAATTCTTGCAGTGGCAGGAGATGTTGGTTTAAAAAGTGTGAAAAAAATAGATAATTGCTGAATGAAAATTACTTGGTTCAGGGTACATAGCAGTTTACCAGCTGACGTGTGGGTGTGTTTGTGTGTGTGTAGTGGTTGTGAGGGATGTGCCCTGTCTTGGGAGTGTTGTGGCAAAAAGATCTAGGGAATGGGTCTTAGATCTAGAGATGGCAGAGTGAAAGAGAGGAGGGGGACACACAAGAGAATAAGAGACAGAACGCGAAAGAGAGAGAGGGGGGAAATGGATGGAGAGACTTTGTAACAGGCTGTGGCAGAAGAAGAGGAGAGGGATGGATAGAGGCAGAGTCACAAGAGGCAGAAGCGTGTCTCCTAAACGCGGAGAACAGATCACAGCGCCGGTGGCTGCATCGTCCCTTTAGCCCCCCCGCGCCGTGGAATTCTGCCCGGATGTATTTCCCGCTCCTGGGCGCCCGTGCTGGGTTGGGATGTCTGACGGAATGCAGACGTACGAGGCGGCTTGCGTGCCGCGGGTCAGAACGTTGCGTTGACAGTGCAGAGAATGTGTTATTTAAGGGCAGCAGAACCCCAACGGAGAGGAGAATGATCGGGGTTTGGGGTTCCTACCTCGGGGGTGTCCAACATGAAACCAGCTACCTGCTCTCAGTCTCCTGGGGTTACATAAAGGTCTGTGTGTGATTTGGAGACACCAAAATCATGGAAAACTTGGAAAGTTTTTTCCAGTATATATTATTTTAAATGAACTTACAGCATGGTTAGGCAAGGCCACTCATTTTGCAGTCTTTTTCGACTTACTCGGATCATTGTGGATTGGAATGGAAACAGGTTAGTGTTCATATTGATGGATCTGCAATGTTTCTGTGTTTCAGTTCAAGAGGATGTTGAATCGCGAGCTGACCCACCTGTCGGAAATGAGCCGCTCCGGAAACCAGGTGTCTGAGTACATCTCCAACACATTCTTAGGTCAGTGCATTCCTTTGGTACCATGATTGATCATTTGTTGGAGCATGTGGACATTTAGAATCAGCCGGATTCTTTAACACAAAGAAATATAAGCAGAACTGACTCAGGATTTTATTATAATATGTCACTGTGTCCATAAGAGAGCAGGATTTGTTAAAAAAAACATTAGTTGGCAAGGACGAGACACAAAGCAAAAAGCAGGAAGAGATAGCATGCTGTGATTGAGGGAGAGAGAGAGAGGGAGAGAAGGGGAGAGGGAATGCTGGGTGCCTCATGGTTTGCCTGCGCCGCCGTTTTCAAACCAGTCCGATCTGGTCTGGGTCTGTGCTGTCAGCTCTGTTGCAAGGGAGCTAGTGTATGAGCATGAGAGAGAGAGAGAGAGAGAGAGAGAGGAATAAGAAGGTGAGGGAGAGACGTGTCCGTGCGTGATTCAGACAGCAAGGGTCACCATACTCCCGTCAGCTTGGAGTTTCGAACCCTGCGGCCTACAGTCTGAGTCAGCCGGTATCTGTCGGGGAGATTCCCAGTGTTCTCGCATCACAGGAGTACGCAGAGCCTTCGGGCAGACGTCAGAAACATGGCTCTGTTGTGCTGGCACAGGGGCTGAGAAGTAGAAAGAAAAGGAAAGAGTGGTAATCTGGGATAGGGACAGAAAGAGAAAATGGGAAACATTAATCTATCAGCCTCTAACACACACACACACACACACACACGCAAAGCTAATGATGAAGGGATACTAGTGTGGTTCCAAGCTTCACACAGAATTGGAAAAGATCATGGAATTTCACACAACACACACACACACACACACAAACAAAGAACTAGTGCCTAGGAATGTACACAGTTCAACTGTATGCCTCCAGCTGAGTAACATGCATGAAACAATTCCTAGAACTCCCTCTAAAAAATTCAATGGACGCTATTCTCTGTTCTGTTTTGGGTTTGACTGCCATTTGTTTTGTGAACAATGTAATGGAGGTTTTTTTCTCCCAGACCACGCATTGTCCCTGAATTCTCAGAGATTGGTTCTTTTATTTGTATCATTTCTGTATGCCATTTGTCTCAGTCTTTAAGATCATTTCAGTTCATTGACACGAGGCAATGCTGTGTAGACTCTCACTTTTTCCAATGCACCCTATTCACAAGTCTTAAACCGACACAGACACCATAAAGGTCACAGTAGAGGTCAGGACTCAAATCTGTGCGGGGTGACTGTGGATCATTAGCATAAGTGGCAGACTGAAACCTCCCCCCTCCTCACCATGCAGACAAACAGAATGACCTGGAGATCCCATCACCCACGCCCAGAACCCGAGAGAGGAAGAGGAGGCAGCAACAACAACAGCAGCAGCTCATGACTCATATCAGCGGGGTGAGGAAGGTCACGCACGGCCCCGGTTTCTCCAGCAGCTGCAGCGTGGCCCGCTTCGGCGTGAAGACGGACCTGGAGGACCTGCTCGCAAAGGTGGGACTAGAAAATGTAACAAGCACACACACGGGTAGTGGTAAAGTGGTGGAAATCCATGGTTCATGGTCTGCTTCGAACATCTCAGTGGAACCGCGTTGAATGTCTTCTTGTGTACTCTGCAGGACCTGGAGAACATTAACAAGTGGGGCATGAACATCTTCAGCGTGTCTGAACATTCCCATCAGCGTCCGCTCACCTGCGTCATGTACGCCATCTTCCAGGTTAGTGTTGTGGATTTTGCTTTTAAGAAAACATAAGCAAAATATAAGTGTCAGTAAAGCAGGCTTGCAAGTACACCGTGTTTGAAACTGAGCTAAAACTGCACACATTGTCTACAGGAAAGAGACTTGATGAAAACCTTCAAGATCCCAATGGACACCTTCGTGACGTACATGATGACCCTTGAGGACCACTACCACTCGGACCTGACCTATCACAACAGCCTGCACGCCGCTGACGTGGCCCAGTCCACACACGCCCTGCTCTCCACTCCAGCTCTGGATGTAAGAGAATATCTCTGCACCCCCACATGCAGTTCCAGCTGTAGTCAGCTCCATCATAGATCAGTAATGTAGCATGAGGGCATACTCAACTCAACTTTATTTGAGTATATTCCTCTAGTGTGAGCACCTAACCTCCCTCTTAAAGATCTTTGAATGCAGTGCACGCTCAGAAAGTATCATTTCTTGCATTTAAAGAGTTTTTTATTTCTGAAACTAATGGGCCTCACCTGAGTAGTTTGCTTGTAAATTGTGCAAGCCCGCTGATTCCCAAAGAGTGTGCCACGTTTTGTCTGGAGCTCATTGTGAACATTCATGTTTTCGCTTGGCTGTGAACAGACCAAGGTCCAAAGATGAAGCTGGACTGAATAAGTTTCGCTTTTAGCGTGCGAACGCATCTTTGAGAGGAATTCACTAATTCTCACACCCAACCCTGCTCCTGTCTTTTCTAATTCACAGGCAGTTTTCACAGATCTGGAGATTCTGGCAGCCATCTTTGCGGCAGCGATCCACGATGTGGATCATCCGGGGGTCTCCAACCAGTTCCTAATTAACACCAGTGAGTTCTTGCACCTTCTCTCCACACTTAGAGTAACTACAACCAGATAGGGACCTACTGAAGAGCATAGCTTCAGCTGTGTGCCTGTTCCTTCGATGCTTCTATGAGAGTTTTGCTTAATCGCAGACGGGCCGTGTATTCTGTATTGCAGACTCAGAGCTGGCACTCATGTACAACGACGAGTCGGTCCTCGAGAACCACCACTTGGCCGTAGGCTTCAAGCTCCTACAAGGGGAGAACTGTGACATATTCAAGAACCTCTCAAAGAAACAGCGGCAGACCCTCCGGAGAATGGTCATTGATATGGTGAGACTAGTGTCTCAGTCTGCTGATGCTGTTCCTTTTTGTCTCTTTTTGGAGTTCTTGGGCTTAGATTTCTTTTCATATCTCATTAGGTGCTAGCCACGGATATGTCAAAACACATGAGTTTGCTGGCGGACTTAAAGACAATGGTGGAGACCAAGAAGGTGACCAGTTCAGGCGTCTTGCTGCTGGACAACTATACAGACAGAATACAGGTGAGGCTTTGCTCCAGGGATCAACAAATTGGTTTACCTTGGTCTTCTAGTATCAGTGAAGTGAGTCTTAGATTTAAGGCTTTAGATTGGAGGATTTAAGAGTGCATTAGTTGATATATACTGATTTCGACCTCCACAGGTCCTACGCAACATGGTCCATTGTGCTGACCTCAGCAATCCCACCAAGCCATTAGATCTGTACCGACAATGGACGGACCGTATCATGGACGAGTTCTTCCACCAGGGTGACCGGGAGAGAGAGCGTGGAATGGAGATAAGCCCCATGTGTGACAAACACACGGCCTCTGTGGAGAAGACCCAGGTGGGTGTCAGACCACACATAGCTTCACTTGGCAGCAGTGAATGAGGGAGGGGGCCACTAGGGTTAGAGTTACTTGGGTGAACTATGGTCTAGGGTTACTACAGTGAACTAGGGTGAACAAGTTCAAGGGTAGGGACAGTCAAATCACTGCTGCAATGACCTGTACCTTTTTCAGGCCTAATCAGTTACTGACTTTGTCATTCTCCAGGTGGGATTCATTGACTACATTGTGCATCCTCTCTGGGAGACATGGGCTGACCTTGTCCACCCTGACGCCCAGGACATTCTAGACAATCTAGAGGAGAACAGGAACTGGTACCACAGCATGATCCCCCACAGCCCCTCTCCTCCATTCTATGAGGCCCAAGACAATGTTGGGGACAAATTCCAGTTTGAATTGACTTTGGAGGGTGAGGACAGTGAGGACGGAGCTCCACAGGACATCATCCACCATAAATCACCCTCAGAAACAGGTTGTGTGGAGATAGTCACCGAAGCCCCTTCACCATCATCTGCAGAGACGTAGCAGGCCGCTATGATTGTGATGGGTTGACGATGCTTGTTTAATGGAGAGATGGAGAGCTTCTAAACTCCTAACTCAACAGTTGTTTTTGGAGATTTTAACTCATCCTCCTGGATGGATCAAAGGGTTCCTGCCCTTTTCCCAGAGTCCTAGAGAAAGGTAACAGTTGCTTCTGAAGGGAGCCAGAGTTTGCAGAACTTACTTAGCGAGGGGGACATTTTCCGCAGTTCCAGCTACTCCTGGTTTGCTCCAAAGGGTTCAAGTGCTTCCTGGACAGAAGCAGGAATGAAACACAGCCAAGCAGAATTTCTGATTCTCATGCTTGAGTTCGGTGCTGGTATGGGATGCTATGAAGGAGAACTACTGACTTACCAGACAGATTTTTACATTTTTTTTCTACTGCCGTGTCAAAGACAACTTTTTGTACTAGTGTGTGTTTTGTGACTCTTGTTTCTCATGAACACAGTAACACATGCATACACATGTAACATGTGAAGGAACTGTTATATGCTAAAAGCAAAACTATGGAAAACAAAGGTTTCTCAGACATTTTTAGATCAGTCTTCCTCGATTCTGGGCAATAGAATGAGCAATATCCACAAGTGTGTACATTAACGCAATTCAAATATCACACGTAATTTACAACAGACAGTACTTCACTCTGTTATATATATTTTTATTCTATGATATATGGTACAGTGTATCGATTGTAAATAGGATACAAAGCACCAATGATAAAAGCACTTTAACGGTGACACTGAAACCACTTTAATATGGCCGTAGTGCCGTAGTGTTGACTAAATCTCTTCATCTGGAATGAGTTCTTCTGAATTCTGAAATTGAAGAATCAGTGATGTTCTAGAAAGGCTTCTGTAATCTTTCAAAAGGGCAACAATTTTAAGGTTTTAGATTTATCAAGGAAAATAATGAAAAGTGGAAAACCTTCACAGTAAGGAATGGCTTAAAAATATTCTGAATAATTCCAACTCAAGAATATTCTCAACTCTCATGCCAACGTCAAACGTCTATGTAAGAATCACTGACGTCAAAGAATTTTGTTTCTCCATGGTAGTGTAGGTTTGCTATACACAGGATGCGGTTCATAGCCTACACATCACTCAGTTTCATATCGCTAAGTTTAAATCTCTTAGGGTCGGTATACAGTTTCTGTTTCTTTGTACCTGGTTCCTGTAAAGCGATGCATGCTGGTATTATGCGGTAGACCTCAAGATGCATATACCAGTCACTTAAAGAGATAAAGATGAAGTATTGTTTTCTTTCTTCCGAGAGTGTGTGAATGTGAGCGGAGGTATATAATGTTTTAGCTTTTTTAAATAGCAAGTTTTAAAACAGCTGTTTTAAAAATTCTGTCTCATTTCTGAATTTCTTTACTCTTTTGTTGTGGTGTTGAAGGAGGGCATAAACTCAGTGGACAAAGAGTAATTAGGCTGCTTTATTGTTCTATTACTAATCAGAACATGTTCCTTCAGATTACAAGAAGCTACTTAAAAAAACTACAAACATTCTTTTTTTATTTTATTTTAAATTTGCATCATTGCAAAGCCAATGAATATTTTTGCTCATGTGTATTGTGATTTCCCTGGTGGAATTAATGTCATTATTCATTGCTGTTGTTATTGTTAAAATTATTTACATTTGGACGGCACAAAAACCAAGCAATGTGACTAAATGTCATACTCAGTGATAACCTGGTGTACATGTGTCACTTCCCAAAGAAACGATTAAACTGGTAAATGTTTAAGGTGTTTTGTCAACTTTTCAGATGATTTTCTTGTGGTATACATTTACATTTACGGCATTTAGCAGACGCTCTTATCCAGAGCGACCTACAAAGTGCTTTGCATCTGATCACAGAATTCATCCTAGGTAATAGTACAGATAGGCCAGAATTCAAGACACCATTGAGTCAGACTACTACTAAACTACAGGAGTCAGTCATTACCTAGTGTTTTGCAAGTTAGACGTTTGCCAAGAAGCACAAATAACCACAGTATACATAATGTACATACATGGTATACATAACCAAGTGCAAATGTGTTCTACTTTCTGCCATGAAGATTTCAAAAAGACGAGGAGCACCACACTCCACCCTTCACCCCATCAAAGAAAGTCGATGACATGCGAATAGATTTTATATAATCGTACGACGTGGAGATGGTGGGTTTTCTCCAAGACACATACTACACGTAGAAATGTCTCTTCCAGCCCTTCTCTCCCCTTCCACATAGTCTCTTTCCCATAGCTAGTTATCACAAAAGATAGAGATCAGGTAGACGTGACACCAACCACCACCCAGAGGCAAAGAATCAGTGAAGCGTGTTGTGTACAATAAGACCGGCTTTAACCGGATTTGGACTAGAGCTTGCTGGGAATGGCTGAACACAATCACAGTTCTGCATCAGTTAAAGATGGGTGTTCTCAGTCATGTCACAGTGTACTGCAAGTATTGTACAAGAAGCACATAGAGACATCTGGTCCATGGGAAAAGAGTGGACAGAGTGTCTATCGGGAAGCCGAATACGTAGAACTGGTTCAAACTGAATTAGACAGGACAACGGAGACTTTAAAACTAACGAATGTTGTTAATTTGTTTTTGAAAAGCCATCCAAAGATGCTTAACTTGATATGGTGTCCTACAAATAAACAAATTCAAAGCAGATAACGTAGCAACTTGATGTTGGGCAAAATTTGTAAGGGACTCAAGGTCTCCCTCTTAGAATCTAAAGCCACTCTGTCTACATAAACCTAATGTCAGTATGCATCTTCACTACATGCCTAATGAGGTCTGAGAAACTCGTCATAGATTGACAACAGTATGGCGTCAATGCCACTATTTACAGAGATGGAGAAAATAAAGCGTCGGTTTACAGGTCCCCGCGAAGTGTCACGCTCTTTCTATGAAAGATGCTGGGTGACACGAAACATTTATTACAAATCAATGTGAAGTTCCATATTTTGTCATTAAAAAACATTAAAAGTACCGTTGTCTGTGGAAAAACAGAACCGAAAGCACATGAACGAATGCTTTTGTTAAAGGAAAAAGAATGACTGCAGACTGTAAACTCTTTGAGTTCCTTTGTATGCCTGGTCCCAAGAAGCAAAGACGACTGTTGACCAAACATTCAGTGACACCGGGGCTAAGTTTTTCCGTTGGGGTTCTGCCTCGGCCAAGAAATCTGGGGTGATTATTTTTCGAAAAAACGCTGCGAGGCCCGAGGTGTGCTGGGCCGACTGACGTCAAAGAGCCAGCGGTCCCGGGAAACAGCACGAGAACGTGCCAAGCGCGAGGTGCTGCACTCCGCCAGGCCGCGAGCCCAGGGGGTGGAAATGCGAACGAGGTCTTACCAAAACAAAATAAGCCACTCTGCACTTTTTGGAGAAAGGAGTTGTCTTCCTGCGCACGAGACTTCTTTATCGCTTCCTCTGTATGCGGAACAGAGGTCAAGGCTCTTATCAGATGGAGGTTTAACAGAATTTATTAAAGAGAAATAAGACAATGAGCTTGTTGATAAGGAAACGATTATCCACGAAAGAGCCACAGGGGGTGTAATGGGAGTATCAGGTTATTGGTTTGGCAGCACGGGGAAAATTTACATCTTTTATGTTTGGTTACACAATGCAACTCGATAAATATGCAAAAAAAAGTGGTGTCTGGCCCAAAGGAATGGTAGGCCTACACGAGCACGATGGGAGTAACGCATGCCAGTTGATTTGATCTATTCAATTTCTCTCTTTAAACAGTTCAGCCTGTTGTTAATCCTGCACGAAAATTCCACTTAATATAAACCGATGTTGCCGAGTCATATCTAATATGCTCTGATTGAACGCGTTTGCTTTTGTGAAATGAATAGCTTAAAAATGGTGACATCGGCTACTGCAACGCTTTAACTATAAACTGCACTCTTTAAGAAAATATGTTCCCTTTTCCATCCGATGGCAATTTATGCCTAACCCAAATAATTCCAAAACGCTCGTACACAGCTGATACAAATATGTTCGGCCTACAGGTGTTATCGATTTCCCCAAACGTCAGCGTTGTATTGCCCATTTTATGTGTATTCCCAAGAAACCGAGGGATAAAACTGATTCAGAAATTTGCTTGTCTTCCCTTAGCTTTGTAGTTTTTGATTTATATGCTTTGAGATTTTCTAACCCGGTTCTCAGATGTTTCTCAGATGTAGCCGATGGAGCGATTGATGCAAAAACACCCTTTCCCTCTATGCGTTTATAATAAACATCCAGTGCCAGCCTCTACGCATTACGATGACGTCTTTTCCTTCAGAAAGACGTTACTCAGAAGTGTCGGCATTACTGTGCAATCACATCGTACCAAACAGCCCTGTTTTGTTGTTGTTGATGATGTTGTTGTCACTTTGGAATGGCCTGCAGGTTACAGTGCAGAATGAGGCATACAGACCGTCTTTTCTACGCCACCTTCTCTGCCCCCTTGAACATCCTCGTTACCGTATCCTTGGCAAGACCCAGCCAGAATGCGGCGTCATGGAACTGCCTCGTGGAACCGAGCAGTCTGGGACTGGCTTGCACGCACAAGAGAAAAAGGAGTCCGTTCCACCCTCTTGCGTTGTTGTGTAACAATTTGCCTGAATCTCTGCCATCCGAGTCAGCTTTGTACAGTAATACTACAGCAATTGCCCACATAACTTCCATACACACGCACAATGCAGTAGATGCAGTAGAGAGGGGCCTATCAAATATTTCATATATGAACACAGATACAGTACAGAGAAGTGTGTCCGAAGTCTGGACATTGACCGTGTGTCCGAAGTCTGGACATCTGTTTACCCTCCAAAATGTTTTTGAAATGCAGGAGAATTTAGGTTAAGTCTACTCTATTTCTGGAATTTATTGACCTGAGGGAATACAAACGTTACTGACCTCTGTAATACACACATGTAGCATTTGCTTTAAACTGTGCTACAAATCCTCCTTATGATCAGACAACGTGCACAGCTGTGAATGATGGGAACTGTAATTTTGGCTTCACGTGCGCCTTTTGACTGTGCTCAGAGCTGCGGGTGGAAGAGTGAAAGAGATAACGAAACAAATGAAAGGTTTGTGTGTATGTGTGTGTGTGTGTGTGTGGCAGGTGGTGGCCTACGTGTAGTGCGGATGGTAGGTCTACCTGCCTACACCTTTCCTCCTACCACCCTCATCGGTTCATCTCTTTTGCTATCACTCTGATCTACACGTGCACTGTAAACAACCGATGTTATCCCATTCACTTCACGTGCGCAGCTTCAACACACACACACACACACTCACAGAGAGAGAGAGAGAGTAAATAGTAATATTTAATATACTAACTTAATTTGCATAAAATAAGATGATTATGCGGCACATACATTTTGTATATTTATTAAAGAAACTGAAACTGAAAATGAAAACATGTAGTGGAACTGTTTATTTTGCTCTTGTTTACCTATATCTTTGACATAGTCATGCTGACGTAGACGTCTGTCTGAAAGCACACTGACTGCAGACCCATAGGAAGACGTTTATGCAAACCGCTGTAGACTCTTGGAGCAGTCAAGGCCCATAGAAGATCATTGGCGCCATCTGGTGGTTGCAACTGAAATGGCGGTTATAGAACTGGTATACATCTTCAGTTTGTGTATAAATTAATTCTCTTTTCTTAAATGCCGGTCAGCAACACAGCTCGTGTTTAATCCTCCTTCTCTCACTGTGAACCTAAATGATAGGCAAAGTGCTACATATTAGCTATTTGTACATCTTTTCCAATGACATTTTGAAGAAACGCCAATGACCAAAGGTTATATACATGGGTAAATCGTTATGTGCTAATGTCAGTGGAGATCAGTTGCATTAGGTTAACTTTAAATTACTTTAACTTCAAGGACTCAGACAAATATCGTTAATCATTAGCCTCAAACACAGAAAGAGGAAAGACTGACACGGTGTAAAGAAAAGCCTCAACTTTCTCCTTTAAGATAAAAGCACTCTGAAAAGCTGCCATGAGTTTGCATTGAACTGTGCGAGCCTACCATCAAGCTGTCTTTAAGCCCTTCTTTCAACCATGGTGGTTATGTTCAATTCTGAATTGGGTTTAACTATGTTTAACAATGCACCTATTAGAGTGTCCATATTCCTGCCATCCGTGTAAGCGCCTACACTGGAAGAATGATGCCCAGAGGACATTTGGCAGAAATTAGGCTGATATTACTATAGCAATTACCCATCACAACCACATTTAGAGTGTACATGTTAACACAAATGCTTGGCAATTTCCCTTTAGAATCATCACCTTGGAATTGTGGTCCTATAATACTTTCATTTTTTTCTTTATATAACTGGAGGCTTCACAAAGTTCTCTGTAACAGGAGCTACTTGTTTATCTTCTTCCCTGGTTCATGTCCCCATCCCATGAAACGTGATGCCCTGGTTTTCTGCATTCTGTCACACGTGAGCCAGCTTATCGGGTAATTATCACAGCCATGAAACAGGTGTTTGGAACACAGAAGTCGTTCCCTGAGGCAGGTCAGTACTGGTACTAAACAGTCAGTTCAGCTTCATGACGGGTACTAAAAAGTCAGTACTGCTTCAGGACTTCAGGACACTAGCCAGCATATTTCTAGGTTTTCATAATTTCATAATAAAAACTGCCTGCATGTTTTAAAGAAAGCTTAAACCTAAAGCTTAACTAAACTAAAAACTTAAGAAAATGCTTCAGAATACAGAGATCTGACAAAATACCAAACATCCACAGGGCTTAAAAAACAACAAACAAAATTGCTTTATTTGAAACGCATGGATGATTCTGCAAAAAGGGACAAAAATACAGTTGGTGTATTAACCAGTCGCCTTCAAACCCTCTTACGGTGTTTTTACATATATGGAGCACGGGGTGTGCACAAGCAGTTAACAATGTGGACACAGCCAGAGGTGTAGTGCTGCAGTGTGGATCGTGGGTGCAAACAACGCGGCTGTCGCCCACGTCATTCGAAGGAAGAACTGGTTCTTTATTCTGAACCATTACAAGTTCTTGATGAACACATTACAGGCCATGAAACAACTTCATTAATGCATTACCACCCTTAAAGTAATCCAGATCTTTGCAAGACTTATATTTTTTTATTTATACAGATGGTTAGCATACTCCATAAAAATTTACAAGTCTGTATTTACTGGCTACTTCATTAAAACACCATCTTACACCCATACTTTGTTTCCACTATAGCTGCAGTTAGATTCTGTTCACTTTAAAAGTGTGCAGTACCAGACTCAACCCCACATTAGTGCTCAGTCTCTGAACTCAGGACCACTGTGGACTTCAAACCCACTAGCATTTTCAATACTGGTACAAAGGTTCATTTCATTGCGCTCATTTTCATACTTTTATAGAATTAAATAAAATTCATTCAAAAAAGGGAGAAGCTTGTGCTTTGATCAAAAGATGGGGGTTATAGTGAACTACTCACTAACAGCATATACTGACTGTATAAAGGTATTATATGAAAGGTAAAACTGTAACCACATTTTAACACCGTTTTACACAGCTTTAGATCTTTCATTTTATGATACACTATAGTACTTTTAGGAGTACCTTTAGGGAGAATTTTGTAGTCTGTCCTGAATGAGAAGCAGTTTAAGACCAATTTGAACAAAAGAGTTTTAAAAGCTGATTAACGATGTCCACTGCTGACGATCCATGCAGCACCACAATCCCAAGTCAATAAATGACTTTAAAAAGGGTTCCCAACTAGTCCCAAGGCTCCTGTATACGTTTCCTTGCCCAAACACATCCAATCAGCTCATCAATTTGTCAAGCTCATCACGAGTTGGAGGAGGTCTGGTTAAGTAGAGGGTCAAACTTGAACCTGTAGCAGAACAGAGGATCATGTGCTCCAACACACCTGATTGCAGGTACCACTTAACCCTCAGGTTGAATCACGTGCTGGAAAACGCAGATGACAGAAGCAGGCAATGCTGCTTGAAGTTCTCCCATATTAGAGCTTGTGAAGCCCGATTCCCGAGGAGCCCTTCCGAGGACCATGGGACTGTTGGGAGTGGACCGGCAATGACTTCAGTGTCGGGATGCATTTTTCCAAGGAACTCCGCATCATGGGGTCTTGCTCACGTCCAACTGTTTATCGAGTAACTGTATCTCCTTCTCGAGTTTCTTCATCTTTAGCTGCCGGTATGCTATCTCCTGCTTGAGGTACCGCTTGTATAAGGAGGTGACATCGTCGTCTCTCTGAAAAGACATAATTCATGACTCACTGCAGCATATCATCGGGCCACTTTTTGAACGAGAAGGTACCTCATCGTCGGCAGAGAGGCAAGGACCAGCCAGACCAGGTTCCTCTTGGTGTTCCTCACCCCCCTGAAGATGTGAAGGAACGTGGTCGAGCACAAGTCATGAGGTGACAACAGCAATGTCATCAAAAGTTTAAGGAATTAGATTTTACCTCTTCAGGATTCGAGCACACCACGATGTTCTTCTCATCATGGTCCGAATCAGAGTGCTGGGCCGAGAAATGGCACAGAATCCTGTTAAGTTCAGAGTTATTTTTTGACACTTGACACGAACAGAGAACAGGCTGTGTTTCCTTACATCAGTGGGTTCCTCTGTATTATCAAGAACCATTGCTGCTGGCAGTGTAAGCGTACTTGAACTTTCAGGCTCTGTAAAACAATTCAACGTTGAAGATCTCCGATTGTTAGGATACGCTAAACAATGGTTAAACTTTCAGGAAGGACAAAAGCGACGATCGGGGTGAACTACCTGTGGAACTGGGGCTCCTAACCCCAGCCTGCTCAGAAGAACTGCCGCAGGTCAGCCCGTCTTTGCTGGGATGTCCTCGGATCTGCCACAGGACCTGGGCTTCAGCAGGAGTGAAGCCAATCATGGCCAATCCCCCTCCAAGCCTCTGTTTTTGTGCCCTCTTCCTGTTTGCTAACAATCCGAGGACGCATTTCACATACACTGCTGCAGGCAGTACACAGCAAAAAAGCATTAAGCACTTACCACATTGAACAATGTTTTTGTATTTGACTTTGACCTGTTGCCATGTTCTTTTGACATTACTGGGATTGGATCTGAAAATAAAAGGAAAACACGCATAAATGTTGTTTACAGGATTAAATGTGATGAATGTTCAGGAGCTAAACTGCTGTTAATGCAACAACAAAACGAACGCATAACCAAACCAAGGTATCTAACTTGTCTTTACAATATTTCAAGGTCACAAGGGCCGGGAACATTTCATGGAGCGAGTTTTTTTTTCGATAGCAGTTATTTTGGGCTTATTTGATCCAGCTAAGAAATGAATTCGGTTTCCTGACACAGACTACCCCCAACCCTGAAACGTTTTAACCGACTGCTGCTTGGTCAAACAGGTAAGCATTGACCAACTTAGTTAAATCGATATTTAAAACGGATTAGAATCCTAAAGAAACTTACGCATTTAATCTCTCTGCTATTTTTTGCCATGCTTCCACTCTCGATTTAGCAGCGGCTGCTGTGTTGCATTTAGCCGTTATGATAGCCTTGTATTCCTCAAAAGTCTTCAAAATAATCTCTTGTTCAAATTGGCTAAAGAAAGCTGCCCTTTCTCTGGCCATCGTTGAAGATTATCATCGCTGGTTTTCACCTTCTTTTGACTTCTGAAGCAGAAATCAACCATCCGGATTACTTGAGTCTGAATCGAGTTATCGAGACCTCCTCCTAGAAATGGAGACACGCTATATCTTGTTAACTGTATCCGACTAAGTGCGGATATTAACGTCTGCATAAGAACCCGCTCGGCTTTTTATAGCGACGGCACGTCAAGCTGTGCGTTTTTAGCACTGGCCAAATCTCTGCAATGTTAAACAGCCTCCAATACTCAATTGTTTATGCACTTACCCCGGGGTGAATTGGGCAAAGGTGTCAGAGGACCGAGAACACGTGACGCGGATCACTAATCTCCTATTGGTTTACATGGGATCTGACATCATCACACCGACTGGGATAACCAGATTGAGAAATCTGGAGACTAGACGCACTCTTGCACCCAGGGACCGTTTTACACGCACTGAGTTTGCGCACGCACGCGCAGAACGCAATGTCTGTTATTCCATAGCCTACAACAACCTCGTTTAGGTAAATGGACAGAGATATTCTTTATTTCTTAAAGCTGGTAACGATGACCGGGAAATGCTGTAAATTAAATTATACGCTTAAAAAAATCCAGTATAAAGGTGCAAGCTTATTACCTCGGGCAGTTTGCTTTGTAACGTTAGACGGCAATATATATTTGTAGACTATAAGTGAACGATCCTTTTTATAGTCAGTAACTAAGCTGTCATGCAATGTCTTACGTTAGCCGAGCTGTGTTGTCCAACAGTGAGTAAACACGTCCCGTCCTCTCTTCGCCTTGTCTCTCCCACTACTCCCACCCCCATCGCCGCATCTGTCGCCAGCATCCCCCGTGTGATGGCGTGCGTGGATGCTGCTTCTTTAGTGACCGCGGCCTACCCTTCTCGCACAGTGAGCCAGCCGGAGAAAATGTTGGAGGTCCGCTGAGGACAGAGGGCGAAGAGAAAAACACATGGTTCTGGATTATGAACGGTTCCTTTATCGGCCGGGTTTTACTATAACCCCCGTCGGTCTTCGAACTCCCTTGATACAGTGGAATGAGAAACTGCAATCATGATGGAAGGTAAAATTATTTTTAAAAACGTATTTTTGTTTTTCTTTCCCAACATTGATAACCTGATTTGTAGTAACTCAAGCGTATAGAAATAACCTTTATTCCCTTGTACAACGCACAGGTACCGGTATGCTGTAGAGCGTTAGCTAGCATACTTTGCGTGGCACACCTCTCCTTGACGGAGATTGTTGGTCTCAGACGTTGTGTGGCAGACGTCCAGTTTTTTTGCGAAGTGTTCGTGGGTTTGTGCTGAAGACATCCCTAGTTCGTCCGTTCTTCTGATCAAGTGTCCAGAATATAAAGCGCGACTTATCTACCTTGCAGTATTTAGGCCCAGTCGTTCCTTCAAGGACCGTTAGCCCAGTGTTTTCACTTCTAACTATTATCCTTATTTACTGGATTTCAGTCCAATATGAGTAGGAATTTTCGCATCCTCTTAAACTTATCAATCACCCCTTTTGGGGCAGGCACATAAATCCTGCCTGAAACCATATATAACCTGGCGCTCATCCTCTTATTCGTAGTGAGTATGAAAGGTACGTTAACGGTCTGTTTACTTCATCACACTCACAGAGTGAGTCATTTGGCAGTTTACTTGCTGTTGGTGTTTATGTCAGACTCGCCCCCCTTACAGGCAACTATACAGGACACAGACTGAAAATTAACACTAGACGTCGTTAACAAAGAGGGGAAAAAAACTCCTGTCAGCCACAATGAACAACTCTGACTCCATCTCTCTTTCTCAGGACTGAAAAAGCGTACCCGAAAGGCCTTGGGGTTACGCAAAAAAGAAAAGGACTCTGACTCCACGTGAGTGATACAGTCCTTGTTCCTCAACTTTACAAGATCAGCACTAAATAAACAAGATTAGTATTGGTTCTGAAGCTATTAACTTTTGGACACATATGTACTCAGAATATCAAAATCTAATCCGACACATTGATTTAACCACACACAATATGTAATACAGACCATACTTTGTGTGTCATAGGCAGTTCGTTCACACCATCAGTGTGAAAGTGTGTAGATACTCTGAATCAGTGTTTTTTAACTCAGAACTCAGGACCCACCAGATGCTGAACAGTACAAACGTCTGAACAGTACCTGAACATCTGAACCAACCACTGAATACCTGGTACAGGTGTACTGGGAGCTGGGTTAGCTCAAAGATATGAACCATGCAGAGGGTTCTGTGATCTGGGCTAAGGAACACCACACTAAATAATCAAATATTTATATATCATGAAACAATTTATTGAATGTGCTTTTTATTATATTGTAGGGGATCCCCAGATAAGGACAAATCCGTAAGTTCACACGCTAACAAACTTCTTCATTAGACCTGTTTGAAAATGAACAATCCTGGATAATTTTTATCTAGTGTATATGGTAATGAACATCAGCTGTCTTGCTTTATAATAAGTTTTGCTTTCTGTAACTACCAGAAAAAAGCAAACGGAGCACCCAATGGTTTCTATGGCGATATAGACTGGGATCGATATGTAAGCACAACTCTTTGAACTTCAGTTTGACTTTGTTAAATGGGAATTTAACCCCTGAACATGTGATCAGCTACTACTGGTATGAAAGACAATCTAATGGATTTTGAGTTTGTTGAAATCACATGGAGCAAAGACTTGCCCTATAACTTTCTAAATCAGCAAAACGATCCAGGATCTCCTCCAAGATGCACATAGCCTTGAGCATCTCCATGTTCTGCGTTATGTTGCCATGGTTTCCCATCATCCCCCAAACACACAGTGCCGGAAAGGAAAACCATCCAAAAATCACCTGCTGCCTTTCTTAGCTGACTGTGAAAAACAAAAGCCTTCCATAAGTGATTGCAGCGTTTGTTTTTCTGTGTGGATTTGCCCTGCCCAACACTGGACCTTCTCTCTTGTGTTCCAGAACTCTCCGGACGTGGATGATGAGGGATACAGCGTTAGGCCTGGAAGCCAAGTTGGAAATATCCTTCTTAAGCGCAGAGCTTCAGCGAGCATATAACGGAGCACGGCAAAGATCTGCATGTTCTCAGAACTGTGCACCAGACCGTCTGCCATGTACTGCTAGGTTGTCAGGGTAGAGGTAACATTCTTAGCATCCTCCACAGTGAGGCGTCCAGTGGAAATCACTTCGTAGTGGCTTCCTATGCTGTTTGAATTCTAGTGGCCTTGCGTAAACGTCGTTCTTGTCTAACGCACCCTTGTAGCACTGTGTTAATTGGGTCGTCAATTATGCAATACCCCCTCAAGCTCTCAGGAACTTGTTCCATGTCACTGTTGCCTTTGCTTTGCTCTGTAGGGGCTCTGGATTCACTGTAAAGTTGCAGACTGTACACATGAAATGAATTGAATTGAATTATGTAAATGTGATATTGAGCTCAGATATATATATAGGCGGTATGCCCACATTTAATTTGTGGCTCGGATCAACAGGTTATGGTGTTAATTAGCCTCCAAGGTGCAGCTATACTCTAAGGCAAACGTGTCTCCTTTCATGAACACAGCACAGGTGACAGGGTCTCCTGCTATCCTCGTTTGACTAGGAAGGTCATATACTAGCATTGACAAGGCCCCTTATTCAATTCCTCTGCTGTTTTAATGCTTTAAAACACTTTGCGTAATTGGCTGGACCCCATGACTCGAGCTGTGTTAACGCAGGCAAATATCACGAAACCACACAGATTTCAGGAACACTCTCTGAGGGCCTCTTCCTTAACTGGGACTCACCAATCCCAAAACTGAAGACCACCGTCTCGTCCAGCGAGTCGGACGGCGAGGACGAACCAGGGAAGAAGTTTAAGATTAAGATCAAACCGTTGGCACCAGATAACGGCACAGTGTCCACCATGGACGAACTGAAGGCCTCCGTGGGCACCCTGGCCATCTCCCCGTCGCCCATGGTAAGCCCAGCAGTAGTCTCCTCCCATTTTTTATAGTTTTATATACACGCCCTTGTTTCCAACCAATCAGTGAAGTCCATCCTGCATGAACCGTGCCAAGTGGGTGGTGATTGGCCAGGCTATGATGGACCAGTGTTTTGGCACTGTGCTAATGCATTTGCTTTTTCCTTTTTTCTCTCACTGCAACACAGAGGAGAAGCCCGGTGAGTGGACTTGATTTGTGATGCTTCACAGTAGAGACGTGTTGTGTGTGCAGTCTTCATTTTCTGTTCTATTCTATTTGTTTTTAAATGTGTACGTATGTTTAGAGAAGGTTGGGGTAATAGTTTTGTTTGTTCACTGACACACAAACACAGTTTGGAAGATGTGGTGGCAGGCAGTGTGTAAGCTGGACATGACATGTTGGCAGCTTTGTTGTAGAACACCTGTTCCCCTGAATATTGTTGCCCAGTCTAGTTTTGTAAATTTAAATTTTATTGAATTAAATACAATATAAGAAAAAATGTATAAGTGTAATCATTGATATTCTAAGCCTTAACCTATGTATGCAACATCTTTATATTTGTAAAGAAATAGTTAAGGAGTGATCCAGCATAAATAACTGAATACAACTGTCCTTCTTTGTTACATAAGACATTCACAGCAAGATCCAGATTCCCAGTTATTCGCGGAATAACAGTAATAGATTGTGTAATCAGTATAATAAATTGGCCTACAAGAAAGAATGAGAGAGCATATCCAGCTGAATTGCTTACTGATTCAGTTAGATCCTTAATAATGCCCTTTAATTGCTGTTTAAGGTTATGGAAGAAATGCCACAATTATTTTCCATTGCTATAAACCTTCATATGAATTGAATGAAGGTTTTTGGGCTGAGGTTGGTCCATGAAGCAGCATGTTGCTCATGTACGTGACTGTAGTCCTGATCATGATCAACCATGTGCCTCTTCATTTAACTATTTTGTCACCTGCTCTCTGACCAGGACTCTTCTTTCTTCCCTTTTGCTGATCACAGAGGCGCAGTCCGGTGAGTTGGTGTTGTGCAGTTAAGAAGGAAAACCAGAGTATCAGCATCTCTTGTATGCTATAAGGTTTTATATGAGGAAGTTTACAGCTTAAAGCATCATTTTATAGAGGCATGTCTTTTTGCAAAATGTCATGCTACTTTATGATTTTTTGTTTTTTAAAAGGGTTCTGTAAAGTTTGTAATGGGTAGTTGGAATGTTAAATATATTTTTACTAGTGCTGTCAATTCCAGGTACCACGATTAAAAGTCCTCACCAGGTTAGCTTGCTAGATTTTCTAATTAGCAATCTAGGTAAAATTAGTGGAATCAACACAATCCAGGAAGCCTGAGCAAAATCCTGGTGAGGACTTTTAATCGCGGCACCTGGAATTGACAGCACTAATTTTTACTTATAAAATGTTGAAAACTTAATCAGATCTTCATCTTGGATAATGATCTTGTGTGAAGCTGCATGTTGTATAATCTGTACTATATGGCACTCTCTTGTCTCTCACTGGTGTTTATGTGTCTGTTGCCTGTTCTTCTGTTCCTTTTCATAGTGCCCACTGAAACGAAACATGTCGAGTAAGTTTGTTGCTCAGAGATGTGTATGTGTGGAGCCAATTATTTAGTTGTAGTAAACTGCTTGTGTAGTGTAAATAAAGCAAAACGTTAAGTTTACGCTATGGCTGTTTCTGCACATTGTCATGCTGTCTGTGTTCAGAATGAACTTAGCTTTGGCTCTCTTGATGTCCAGGTGATGAGATTGCCAGGCCTAGACGTTCCACTCCGACACCCACTCCAACCCCAGGGCCTGGTCCCGATACACCCAGGTTAGCTTGACGTTTGCTAGCACACACAACTGTCTGGTTAGCCTGTTGCTAGTTAGCATAAAGGCATAAGATTTGTGCACTCTTGAGATGGCAGGGAACTCTAATCATGGACTGCTTATGAGTAGTATTTGGTCCTTGGTCTCACTTTGTCTCTACTTTGTCTTCTTGTTTTTTCACAGTAAAAGGTTATCAGACAATGCCACGGCTTTCTTTGGTTCACCGTTTGAGACAAACTTTGAAGCAGGCAACTCAGAAGGTAAACACACTAAATGAACCAAAATGCAATAACATGTGTAAACTGTTCAGGAATAAAAAAACCACACTACATAGTCAGCATTCTGCTTATCCAAGACAAAGCCAAAATAGAAACATTTTCTGTCTCGGCACTTGGATAGAATTTGCAGACAAAAGGAGGATTATTCATAGCTTAAAAAATGTACTGGGTATTTTTCTAGACCTAGAACCTCGGCTCTGTTTATTAAGACATTGACATGGTGAATATTTAGACGTCTCATAGTCCACTCACTAAGTCTTCTCCCCATATTAGTCTTTGTAGTTGAGCCGGAGCTATGGTGTCAGTCAACTCTACAGGCCATTTCCCCTTTGAACAGACTGTTCCCCTCGGGAGGTAACATACCACCAATCGAGCATTCTTACAGCACTCCTCTAGGTTATGAAGGCGGCCATGTTGTCTGATAATGAATCTGTTCCTGCAGCTCCACCTCCTCTTCCTCCAAAGAACATTGCTGCCACTCCACCCTGCCATAGCACGAGCTCACTGGAATCTTCTGGTCAGTTCTGCTAATTTTGTAGGCCTAGTAACTGTTTGCTGTGAAAAAAACCCATAAAATTAGTATGTGGGTTTCTGGGAACTGTCTGACAGTACTCTCTGAAGGCTTGTTTGTTTTGTTGGAGGTCTTTCTGAGAAATACCCAAAACAAACTTCTCAAAGTCTAAAAAAAGACCCATGGTTGGAAACAAGAAGTAGTAGTTGGTGAAAACATTGATTTTGTTATCTGTTCAATGTTACAACATATTTGAGAGATGGCCCTGTTTCCACTGTGTCTTCCTCTCAAAAGGAACCTTGAGAGAACCTATCCAGACATCACCCTTCCCAACTTTCAGAAGTGTTTGTCCACCTTTCTGATGGTTTTAGAAAGGAGCAGTTACATTCTCATTCTGACAGCACAGTGGGTTTGTTCCCACATATAGCTAGCTCTGGGCATCATCAATGTTGGCTGTGCCAAATTTATAAACGATATGTTTTGTGTAAATCTGTGTACTTTGCATGGAGAGCTTGTTTATCTTCGGGGAACCACAGTGTTATGCCATATCAAGCTTCACACAAGTTTTGGTTGTTGTGGTTCCCTGCTAGGTCCTTTGATCCAACCTGATTT
Organism: Brachyhypopomus gauderio; assembly: GCF_052324685.1. Taxonomy (NCBI): domain Eukaryota; kingdom Metazoa; phylum Chordata; class Actinopteri; order Gymnotiformes; family Hypopomidae; genus Brachyhypopomus; species Brachyhypopomus gauderio. The sequence goes on along the minus strand of NC_135224.1, from coordinate 15,416,755 downwards.
AATTCACCAAGACTGATACATTGATACATATCTTAGGTTCTTAATACCTAAGATATTGTGGTGTTATCATGACATACATGTGTTATGAATGTCTTAGAAGGTTCTTAAGACACATAGGGTCCCTAAAAGAGGATCCTAAAATTATTTAGCTGTTGTTGGTTATGAAGTTGGGGGCAGCATGGTGGTGTGGTAGGTAGGTGCTGTTGCCTCACAGCAAGGTGGTCTGGGTTCGATTCTTGGTCCAGTCCGCTCTGTGTGGAGTTTGCCTGCGTGGGTTTTCTTCAGGTACTCTGGTTTCCTCCCACAGTCCAATGACATGTGTGTTAGCTTGATTGGTCACTCTAAATTGCCTGTAGGTGTGTGTGTGTGCATGTGTGTTGGCCATGTGGTGGACTGGCGACCTGCCCATGGTGTAACCTGCCTTCACCCAATGATGCTGGGATTGGCTCCAGCCAATTGGCTCCCCTGTGACCTTGACTAGCTAAGATAATGGATGGATGGATAGTTATGAAGTTCTAGGTTAATTTCGCTTGCCCTTTGCCTACTGAAATGAAAAGTGGAATGACAGAAAAAGTGTTCACCCTGACATTATGAGTTCACTGGTTTGAGCCCCAATGATGCCATTGGCCTGGAGTCCAAGAGAGCAAAATTGGCACTCCGCTCTGGGTGGGAGGGACTTCCTCAGCCCCTTGTCAATCACAGTGACACTTACCAATCGTGGACATCTGTGTACTTGTGCTATCCTCTGATGTGCTCTGATGCTGTGTTGCAGCATGGGCAGCAAATCAGAAAGATGTGGTGCTTGGCTTCACATGTCTTGGAGGAAGCATGTCCTTGCAGTACCCTCCACGGTTGGTAGTCAGTAGTCAGTAGCGGGTGGGAATTGAACAAATGAATCTCAGTCAGTAGTCTGTGGCTGCCACTTAATTAACATCTCTGCTGTAATTTTTCCTCTTTGGACAGGTTATTACAGTGTTGTTCCCAGTGTGAGAGGGGAGGGATCAGCCTCTGCCTATCAGGACGTTATATTATCGGACACTGTGGGGGGATCAGCTATGCAAGACTTGGACAATGTCTTCGGCCCTGCTGATACCCCCAAAACTGGAACAGAGATAGTACAGTCCAGCTGGGTCAGTTTCCACGATGGGTCCGATTCCAGGCCGCCACCCCCTGATGAGCCTGCCCCCTCCCCACCGCTGTCGCTGTCCCCTGCAGACTCACACTCCCCATCACCCCTTAATCTCCCACCTCCGGTATTATCCCCTCCCCCTCTCCACCCTATTCCTCCACCCGACTCTCCCCCACCCCCTCCACCCTCTACTTCCCCACCCCCGGACTCACCTAGCGACCTGTCAGCCGAGGAGCCAGCCCTGCCTCTGCCTCTGCCTTCTGCCTTCCAGGTCCTAGAGCCTGTCCTTTCACCCAGTACCCCTCTAACCCCTGCAAGCCCTGGCCTGCCACCTCTTCCCACCGAGCGGTTACCACATGGCTCTGTCCCGCCCCCCCTGGGCCTGCGAGACGAAGCCCGAAGAACCCCGGACTCTGTCGGACTAAGAGAGGAACTCTTCATGTATTCTTTTCCGCCCAAAGAAGTAGGCCCAGGAAGCCTGCGGGGCACTCCACCCCCACTGCCCTACAGGAGTATGATGGCCTCGCCTGGGCCCGGCAGTGGTGAGTGTACTCCAATCACCTTGTGCAGACTCACAGTGTGTGCTTTGGGCACACTGTCCACCAGGTGGAGCACTTCTTTCAAACTTATAAACTACATCCAGACACATTTGTTAAATAGTCCACATTTTAAACAAATGTTATGTAAAGCTTATCATTTGCTACCAGAAAGAATGAATTTCTGGAAATTTATTATGCCTTTGGTTTTTGTCATCTTGGTGAATGTGACTGGTTCGGGTTCTTCTCAGGGTCTTCGTCACCTGCACGTCCTGCCACGCCTCTGTCCGCAGGCAGTCCGACGCCACCACTGCCTCCCCGCCCATCCTCCCGACCTAAACTCCCACCCTGCAAACCCAACGTGAGTGACCTGGTACCACAACCTCACCTCCGGTTCTTTGCACCATCCTCAAAGTATTAAAAGAGCATTCTGAAACAAACTGAGAATTTTGCTTTCTGAAGTGTCACTCCCAAATCTCGTTCATTCAGTTATGCATCAAGAAGGTCATCAATTTTTCAAGTAGTCGCTCTGGGATTATGCCGGAATGAAAATTATATATGCCTGGCTACACACACACACACACACACACACCATCCATATCTTAGAAACCCTGAGCTGGTCATTGCTAGTCATTGCTGCCTGACTGAAACCAGAGAACGTTCTAACGGAGAGCATGGGTCGAGGTCATTATGTCAAACTGTCGCTCTGTTGTGGTGCTCGTCTGTAGACACGACCCTTCAGCCCACCTGTCCACTCATGGAGTCCTCCTCCGTTTGCTCCTCTGGCTCGAGCAGAGAGCAGCTCCTCCATCTCCTCCGTGACGTCGCTGAGCGCCGCGTCCACTCCGACGCTGGGCCGGGATCTCAACCTGTCCGTCACGGGTGAGCCACCTGTTGCCTGCGTATGGGACAGTTTGTGCTATGACAGGGATGTTGAACCCAAGTACTAGAGGATCACAGCACTGCAGAGTTTAGTGCTTATCCTGCTTTAAAAAGCCCAGATCAACTTGCCAAGGACTAGGTAGTCATAGGATTGGACAAAAGATTTAAATAAAGATGAGAGGCACATGGTTGATCATGATCAGGGCTACAGTCACATACATGAACAACAGGTAGGACTGTATGCAAGTGTGTAGTCGAAAATCCTTTACTGAAGCGATAGGCATAAACATAATCCTCAGACAAACCCAGGAAGTGAGAGAAGGAACAAAGGGACAAACACAAGCACACTGACGGGTAACAGTGGCATACATCCAAAGACTGACAGGCAAGTCTACAGCACAATGACATACATTCAAAGTTGAGATAATACTCACTGGGTTGGGAAAACCCCAGACTGTTGTAGTGAGAGGAGGATGGGAATCCAGACCTGCGTGTGTGAGTGCAGATATTCTGCTTTGTGCACTGCAGCCTGCTCCCGAGGGCCGAGTCCACTCACCATGGGCCACCAGGAAACGCTGCCCGTGGCTGCCGCATTCACCGAGACCATCAGCGCATACTTCAAGGGAGCCGACCCCAGCAAGTAGGCGCCACACAGCACAGCCTCCAGACCTGCCGGGCCACTTTGTTAGCCTTACTGCCACAGCACATATAAAAGCATGCGTAGAACAAGAGCAGGGATTAGCATCATTGCTAATGACCCAAGAGATCAAAGTAAAAGTACGGAACATCGTAAGTATTGATCTCTCAGCTCAGTCGTGCTTGCGATGGCGTAGCCTGTGTCCGTGATTCTCTGCTTTACCCCGGCTCCTGTGTGTTGCAGGTGCGTGGTGAAGATAACCGGTGAGATGGTGCTGTCATTCCCAGCAGGCATCACTAGACACTTCTCCAACCAGCCCAGCCCTCCCACACTCACCTTCTCCATCAGCCGCTACAGCCGCCTGGAGCAGGTGCTCCCCAACCCTCAACTCCTCTGCTGGTAAACAAAAACATAAACAAACTTCTTAGTGCTTCCATTCACAGTAGAAATGTATAGAAGTTGAATTGAGCACCATAGGATGAGGAGCACATGGGCCAGGGAGACATAACGCATGTCTTGTGTGCAGTGACAACCTGGCAGCCATCTCTGACTGTAAGGAGTTTTGGGTGAACATGCCCAACCTGATGTCACATCTGAAGAAAGTCGCAGAACAGAGGCCTCAAGCGACCTACTACAACGTGGATATGCTGAAGTACCAGGTGAGTTGGGCCTGAGGATGTAACGTGGTGGGTACAGACGTGTACACGCCGCATGTAACAACAGAGAGACAGGTGGACCCAAGTGCCTCACACTGACAGTGAGATTGGTCGAGCCACAAGTCAGTGAGAGAGAGAAATGTGCACACACAGCAAAAACTCCACAAACAAACAATGACGTGGAATACTCAACACGCACAGAAATACTCAACCGAAAGAATTCGGGAAGAAAGCAAACACAAAACAACGTGGAATAACTCAATGCGTTCAAAGTAACACTTGACCGTAATAACTCGGGAGGAAAGCAAACACAAAACAACGCGGAAAAACTCAACACGTGAAAAGCAAAACTCGACCGTAGAGAGACAGGAGAAAACAATAAAGGTAACTCAAAGGACGCAGAAAACTACGCATAAAAACACAACTAAGGATGCCAGGGGAAGTAACAGCAGCAGGTGAACTCCGCGACAAACAAAAAATCCTTCCCAAAGTAAAAGTATAACTACTAGGAAATATTACAGCTGGGGGAAAACTTGAGATGGGCCAGAGAGCAGCACAGGAGATAGGGACTCGAATAAGTGATAGAGAAACAAGAGAAAGAGCAAGAGAGAGGAAGGTGGTGAGCATTGTAACTGGGCAAACTGGCAGAGAGAGAAGTGAAGGGCTGAAAGCGCAACGGCATGACCACAACGATTCAGCAGTGATCCGTCACAACCAACGTCCTTAAATAACAAGGATAACAGGTGTGACGGATCACTGCTGATTGCGCCTATTCCGCCTGGTACTGACTTGTGAGCCCCCCCCCCCCCCCCCCCCCCCCCCTGGTAGCGGAAGGAGAGGCACCCGAGTCAGCCCTGACAGAGGCTGTGTGACACAGTTCCTACCCAACCTCTGCTGATTTAACACGGTTTCTACCAAAGAAGTTTAGTGGTCAGTCTTGCTTGTATTAGTTGTGAGGCGATCGCTAGTGCACTTTGTGTCACTCATCGGCTTTGTGTCAACCACGACACACGGTGGCATGGTGCATGAAGCTCTGAGCTTCTTTTTGCAGGTGTCCACGCAGGGCATCCAGTCGACTCCGCTGAACCTGGCCGTGAGCTGGCGCGGCGATGCCAGCAGCACCGACCTCAGGATAGACTACAAGTATAACACCGAGTCCATGACCACCCCCATGCCCCTCACCAACATCCATTTCGTGGTGCCCGTGGGCGGCGGCGTGACCAAAGTTCAGGCCATGTTGCCTCCAGCCACCTGGTGAGGACAGCCATCAATAAACATGTTCGTTTTATCTTATTATTGAGGAAATCTTCCTTTTTAAAATTCTGTATCTCCCTTTTCTTTAGCTCTTGCCTATTAGTTCTTTCAGCTGGTCTGTGATAGTTGTATGTTCCTCAGTGGCCACTTTACAACTGTCAGACTACTGATGTGAAAGGCCCTATAACAGTCAGTTTGTTATAAATGAAGTGTCTCATGTGATTGTACCTTTTTTTTACATTTCATTGTTGCATTGTGTATTAAGGAACCCAGAAACACATAAGATTCTATGGAAGATACCTGAACTCTCACAGAAATCTGAAAATGGAGGTAACAAATTTGAATTACAGTACTTTTGATTGAAAACTGTTTAAAGTTGCTACCAACGTTCACTCATATGTCATGTTAAACCAGTTTTAAAACAAAATCTCATATTTGGGGATTATTTGGGATTATTACAGAACATGTGCAGTAATCCTGATATTTAGCTCCTTCCTGCCAGAATTTTTCAATCTGAATATTGCTGAGTATATAAGAAGCTGTCGAGAAGGTAACACTCCTCCGTTGTCATTGTGTGAGGTTTGAGCAAGGAAACATGTCACCTCCAGAGAACGAAAGCAACAGGAAAGATCTTTTAGGTGCACTGATGGTGTTGGTGGATTGTCAAGTATAACCTCCCTTTGAGCTCCCCATCTCCCTGCCCCTCCCTCTCACTCTCTCTCTCTCTCCCTCTCCCGTCCTCTGACTCTTCCTCCTGGCTGTTCTCAGGAGTGGGGGCTCTTCTGGGTCGCTTCCAGTTAGCTGAAGGCCCAACCAACCCAGCCCAGCTGGCCGTGCAGTTCTCCAGTGAAGGATCCACTCTCTCCGGTTGTGACTTCCATTTGGTAGGGGCAGGCTACAGACTCTCCCTTGTGAAGAAGAGGTTTTCTGCGGGTGCGTTTGCCAGATAATGTATTTAAATCACATTCCTCACATTAAGGGAAAAAATACATTGTGTTTTAAATGATAAATTTTGTTTCAAGTTGTTCCTTGGCTGCTTTATTATAATACAGTTTGTTTCTCTTTTCTTCCCCTCCTCATTATAACAGGTAAATATTTGGCAGACAACTGATGCTGCTCTTGTATTGACAACCACAACAACCTTAGGAGTGAACGTAGGTGGGGGAGTGAGGGTGCAACTAAAAGAGACTTCTAAAAACATTTTTAATCCTTGAAGAACAAATCCTCAGCAAACACACCTGAGATTCCTCCTTTTGAAATATCATCAGTGTGTGTGTATATGGGAAGTGTGTGTGGGTGTGCGTGTGTGTGTGTTTGTGTGCGGGCGCGCGTTTGTATGAGTAGTAGCAGAATATGTGAATACAGTAAATTTCAGGATAAATGCAATACAGCACATTTTTGCTGGGTTTATGCAAGAAAGCAGAGGTTCCTTTTTCAGTTCAATGCACATTCTCTCTGCCCCCGAGTCTCCGTGTGTGGTTGCACACACTCAGCGATGTTCTATACTGTTAATCCCAGGGTTTGCTTAGCAAATTAACAATAGTAGTGGTGAGGCCATATTTATATTAATTTATTAGTTGGTGTGTCCACCCCCCACCCTACTATAAAACAGTATAAGACATAATATCATGGAAAATTTATCCTGAACTTACACCCCGTGTGGGGGTTAGGTGAAGAATGGCGGTGGTTTCATTTGCAGGGGACTCGTTTGTTAAATCCTGTGAAGGGGAGTATCCAAAGACCTGGCAACACATTGCAGGAATCTCATAGGATAAAAAAGTATCACTAAAACTGGTGCAAATAAACAGGAAACATTAAAAAAAAACTACAAACAACATTTTTACAGGACTGCTTGTACTCAAAGAAGAAAGGAAAACGTAGGAGTCTGTGACCAACTGTCTTTGTTCGGATAACAGGATTTGTAATGTATTCATTTTGACATTGTTGGTTTTCAGATGTTGTTGAGTTTGGCTTATATGTCAAAGGATAGAGTGTTCATTTGGTTAGGATGTAGGGTTACTATGGTAGACATGACAGTACATAGCTAGATGTTGATATGCATAGTTACAGCCCCGGAATTTGTTTTTTATGCAAAAAAAAAAAAAAAACAATGTCTGTTCCATTTCCTATTGCATCAAAACAACTGCTAAGAACTTGATTCACATGTCTGTATAAGGAATTGGAGTTGGAGTCAAGGATGGAACATCCCTGAAGCTTATGCTCACTGTAAACGTTTTTCCACTTTGGTTTTCCACTACGTGGATTTTTATTTCCTGTAGCAATATAAAAAAATTATGTATAAATGTAACATAAGAATTGTTATATGTATATCCAAATGGATATAGACCTTAAATGTATCATAAGATTTTTTAATGTTAAATTTTCATTGTAAGTCTTCAAATTAATAACAGCACTTTATTTTTGTTTACTGATTTGTTTGTATGTTTTTGTTGTCATCTACTGTATATCAATTTTAACCATATAAATGGATCTCCTCATATCTAAAGTCCAAAACACTTTCCAAACTCCACTGGCTAGTACTGTATGATGCTATGGCAAATATGCTATATTTTAGTCATATTTTACTTGTTGTTTATCAAGTAGTTTGGAAATTAAGAAATTGGTTGTGTCTATTTAACGCGCTTTGTGATTGCAGTGCTCTAGGCCTTACAAGCCCGTACCAAGTTAGTATGTGAATCATTGCTTTCTGAATGCTATATATTTTTCATTCATTGTATCACGTTCATTCAGAATGTCTGGATTTTTTCCATTTTCGGCATGAGTCAGATTCAAAGGAATTAACTTGTACATAGAAGCCTAAATTAACCAGTGTAATAATGGATGCGGACTGTGTTGGTATAGGTAGTATGTTCTTACTTAACGATGAATTAGAGGTTTGCGATTGCATTGCTAAGAACTGTAGGCCAATGCTGGGGCTTCACTGAATTAAGTGGACTTGATTATATTGCATTTCTGAAGGCCTCATGTAACCTGAAAAGGCGACAAAAGTTTTCCTCGTGAATGATTCGTGCCGTTGAAACCATGTTGTACGGCGACCATTTCACAGAAAGTCCTGTGTTCGTTGCGTTTTTATCCTCATGAGTGAAATATCTGTATTTGTCAGTCAGTTAACTTGCATCTTGTTCATCACGGGAAAAAACGCAATATGCAAACATTTCATGTGTAGGATATGGCCTTCCAATGTTTTAAGAGAATATAAAGATTTAAAATGATAGGTATATACAAAGTGGAAAACAATGTATCACCAAAAAATAGAATAAAAAATACTCCTACATAAAGCTCTTGTTCTTCATTTCCTTCGTCAAAGTCATTTTGCGACTTTACGAGTAAGATGAAACGTGGAAATTCAACATATCGCGCAACCCTGCACCCTCTTTCAAAACGAAAGGTAACGCCTGTGTTGCCAGGACAACGGCGCAACAACATTAACTGAATGCACTGTTTGCGGTTTGCCCAAGGTTTGACGACCCGAATCAAAACGGTATGTTATTATAATGCTTGAAAAGCACTATATTGTTATTCCTCATACTTATTATTATTATTATTATTATTATTATTATTAGTTGTAGTAGTATTATTAGGCCTATTATTCTCCAAATGTATGCAATTAATGCGGCCCGAATCGCTACAGACTCCGTTCAAACTGCGTTTCGAAGGTCTCTGCTCTGACAGGTGTGCTATCCGTTTTTAGAGTCTTATTAACTTATCATTGTTAATAAGTGTGTGCTGGCATTAAAAATGATCAGAAATCTCCTGGATAAACTGCTGTAAAATCCTTACACCTTCAAGCGCCATTTAAATGTTAAATGGCAGAGAAACTTGTCCTTTCTGGCACGTCGAAATAGTTAATCAATTAATCAATTAGTTTTAGTTATGAACATTTGTTTTGCATTAGACACAGAAAACTGGACCATTGGCCTCTATATAAATTTCTCAGAATCAGAATCAGCTTTGTTGAGATTTTTCTGTGTCAATTTTGAGTCAAACAAACCACACACAATTACACCAAAACCATCAGCAAGGGGTCCTCTCTCACACAATCTCTTCAGTTAAGAGATAAATTACATGTATCCCGAACTACGACCGTTAGTTCGGATGGTGCAAATCACACTAAAAGCTGGAGCGGGCCCAGCTTTAATGGTCACAGTTCGATACTGTACTCACTCCACACAGACACAAACAAACATACATACATCTCTCTCACACACATACTGTACATCTCTCTGTCATACTCACTCCACACAGACACACACACAAACATAAATATACATACATCTCTGTCACACACACATACTGTACATCTCTCTCCCATACTCACTCCACACACACAAATATACATACATTGCTCCCACACACACATCTATCAAACCCACTACACAACACACACACACACATACTGTACATCTCTCCCATACTCACTCCACACACACAAACATACATACATCTCTCTCACACACACGTCTACACATGTCTATCAAACCCACTAGACAACACACGCACACACACATACTGTACATCTCTCCCATACCCACTCCAAACACACACACACACACACACACACACACACACACACACACATCTCTCACACACACGTCTATCAAACCCACTACACAACACATGCACATACACACACATCCTGTACATCTCTGTCCCATTGCCACTCCACACACACACACACACACACCTCTGTCCCATACCAACTCCACACACACCTGTGTCCCATACCAGCTCCACACAGACACACACACACAAACATCTCTCTCCCATACCCACTCCACAAACACACACACACACACACACACGCACACACACACAACCATACATACATCACTCTCACACACGTCTGTCAAACCCACTACAAACACAAGACTTGCATCTCTTTTCAAGCCCATTTGGTTTATGAGTAATTGCAAGTAGGAATTGAAGACTGATCCGTACATCATAGGTGACAGATAAAGATCGCCAACTCAGTAGAACGCTGTCAGGTGTTTTTTGCACTGAACTGTGTAGCCCGAGATCTAAACTAGCCTATTACGGGGCGTGTAACGAGATGTAGATAATGTTAGACATTTGGCCTTCATGAATCAGATTCAGGAGTCAGGAGACTGGATGGCTTCAGTGTTGACAAGTTTATTGACACACAGAGCATGTAACAAAGTGGATCACAACCGGTTCTCCTGTAGTCTATTTGGGAGGACCTTATATACATAGTGGAATGTGAGAGCAGGAAGACGAGGAGTTTAAGAAGGGGTCACTGTGGGATGAAGGTGAGGGCACTTGGGCAATCTACATTGGGTTGGGTAGTTGATAGTCGTCACCTTAGGGTTAAGACTTCAATGGATATACAAACCAAGGACAGAGGTGTTGGGCATGCAAAGGTGGGCAACCATCAACACTTCTCAGGGATTTTGATGGTTGCCACATCAGGGGTTGATTGTATATACACAGACAGCAGATGAAGAATAATCTCCATAGAGATAAAGGGGTGAGATCTGAAAGAAGCATCTTTTCTCTCAATATCAAGGTTTAGATAGAGCCAATAACGGTCACTGCATATGCTTATTTCTTATTTACAGCGCGTGCTAGGAAAATGTCAGACTTCGCTAGAGAGAAAGCCGCACAACTGGTTAAGAAGAGAGCAAGCTTGTCTTCGCTTGGCAGTCATGAGGTGCGAGCCAAGGAATCTGCCTACAAAGCCAAGGAGTAGGTGCCTCGCTCTAGATTTACAGTGCTTTGAATAAACGACCTATTCAATTCTTCAGTTCTGTCATTCAAGAACAGAATCACAATCTCTTCATTCTTCCTTAAAAAAACTGGGCCATAAGGTTATTTGACAGTACACTTAATATTTTTACAGTTTTTCCCAAATGTTTAAACATTTCTAGAAACTTGGCTCAGTTTCTCAAAACTCTACACACAAACTGAAAATTATTAACTGCTTTGTTGAAACTCCACAAATCTCTAGCAAAACTGATTCCTTCCACCAAAACAACACACACAGCTTCTCTTGGAGAGCATCAAATAAACACTGACAAGATCAATTCAAAGGACTATTATCAGAAGTATTTGTATGTTTGAGTTCCTGAGGCCTCTGTATACAAGTCCATGAAAATGTGTTGGTTTTCTGTTCTTTATATTTATTTGGTGCGGTGTAGGACACCCCCCACCCTCCCATATAGCATTTGTAGTACTACATGTACTGTATATGCGACAAATGTAAGCCTTTTCTACTGTATGCATGTTGCAAAACTAATTTTCACCTGTGTATGTACAATGAGAAACATGACAAGGAAAATCAGTTCCCATACAAAGAGGTAACAAATGTATTTATTGCAAAATGCAAAAAAAAAAAAAAAAAAACAGATCACTGTTCATCAAACCTCTGATCTCGGTCAGGCCAGAGAAATGGGGAATAGGGTGGAAGGTGCAGCACAACAAATTGTGGATTGTTATTGAACCAGTCATTGACCAGAGCTGCCCGGTGGAAACTTATATTATCCCAGAGGGCTGCTCTGGTTCTTCTTCCTGTGGGAGGTTGAGGAGGTTTTTGAGTTCATCGAGAAATGTTACCAAACAAGGAGTGTTATAAGGCCCAAGTTGTGCATGGTGATGTATGACCCCACGGTGACCAATGGCAGCACACATGGTGATGTATGACCCCACGGTGACCAATGGCAGCACACATGGTGATGTATGACCCCACGGTGACCAATGGCAGCACACATGGTGATGTTTCCACCATGTTGATCAGGGACATTAACAATGGCACGGTTGCCAATGATGTTCCTCCCCCGCCAACTGATCTTATGCAGGTTGAACCCTGCCTCATCAATGAATATATATTCATAGGGAACAGCACTGGCATCTAGTTCAAGCACTCTCTAGAAAAAAGGAAAATTACCATAGACAAAAGGTCAAACTAGCGACACCGAGGTAAACAGGGATCTGTCCAAAAAGGGTACTGAGACGGTGCTGTACTCACATGCACATATTGGTATCGTTGCTCCTTCATATGGTCAGAGTTGCGCTCAAATGGAACACGATATACTTGCTTCATACTCAGCTGGTGACGTCGATTGTGGACAGGCTGACCTGGTCAATGTTTGTGAAATGAACATTATCTTCCAGGACTCTGTCCCTGATTTCACATCAGGGTAAAGGCATTGTTTTCCAAAACCATCTTTACTATGGTGGTCTCTTCAAGTGTGAATTTCTGGCGTCTGCCCCTTCTTGCTGGCCGTCTTTCTATTCTGATAAAAGTATATACACACATTATAAATATTGCATTTCACTATATTGCTACATAAATGTAAAGACAAACATTGCACCATAGTGCACATTTCTGTGAACACTAAAACCATAAAAGTGGTTACTTACCTACTCTCTTCTGTAAAAGCCCGGATAACTGAGGCTAAAGGGTAAAGCGGCTCGAAATTGGCTGGACTCGATGCCCAGCTTCAGTCATGGTTAGGACATGATTCAATACATGGTCCACTAAGGTTGCCCGTATTTCATTTGAAATATTGCCTCGGCATTGCCTTCCTCTTCCTCATCCTCTTCGGCCTGCTATAGGCCCCCTCTGACTCTTACTCTTCCTCTTCCTCTTCTTCTGTGCTCCTGTTGCTCCATCATCTCACGTAACACCTGTATCAGTCACTTGAGGCCTCTTTTATACTCTGACAAATGATTGAAACATTCTTCTAATTAAGTTTGCACAGGTGCAACTTGTACGAGACTATTTGGTAAAATTAGGGTTTTGTATTTGAAAGTCAGTGATTCTTAGGTCACCAAGGTGTACTAAATATTTGTGTATGGTGATTTGCTAAGCTGTGATTTAGATTGATATTTAAGTGAAAACATGGAATTGTGCTTAGAGTTTAGCAGTTTGGGGTCACAATGTTGACACATGATCTTCATGTTTTTGGATTTGTGTGCATAGTTCCACATTTTGTGTGTATACAGTGTGGAAAAACTGTAATACATTTTTTTTTTACATTTTCTACCTTTTACTCATGTTTACCAACTGTAACTACATAAGGCTATCAGAAAGGTCACCTGGCCAGTGTGTCAGCGCAAATGTAAACTGTCTCTGACTGCTACAACCCCTCTCTCTTCAGCTCTACCAGTACAGTATCTTACATCGATGAACACGGTCACCATGACGATATTCCACGACCTCCAGTCCAGATGGAGAATACTTATCAACTTGGTAAGTCCTGTCATTTTGCTATGCATCTCAAATTCATGGCTAGTGTTTTGCTTTATACCAACAGATTATTCATTTATTAGTATAGCTAATCCTTTCCAATCTCAGCATATATTATAAGGCAGAAGTAGGCCCAAGATTACCTAAGCTTGCCCTACTTTCAAGATATAATATCACGGTAGTGTGATCTTTTTACATTTTCCATCAATTTCACCTGAAATCCAAATGTCCCTAACTTGTAGTGTATATGAATGGGGGATAATTATAGTTAGCCCTTCACAAATCCCAGATTAAATCTGAAAACAATGTAATGAGGTGAAGCCTTTAAGTCTTTGACTTTTATTTTGCCTTTCTGTCTGTCTGTGGTGTGCGACACTTGGGAAGGGCCCACAAAGCGTTTTCCTGTCCAGACAGTGCGGGACATCCTGAAGGACGTGCTGGCCAACTACCTCCAGGAAGAGAAGTACGAGCCAGAGCTGAGCAGACAGATGACCAAAACCATAGCAGAGGTCAGCTGGCTCCTGCTTGCTACCAAACGCCCTCTGAATTTGGCACATAAAAATGCAGTAAGGTGGAAATGATGACGTGATGTGGAAATTATGCAGAGGTCCGAGTCTGATGAAAGAACCCTAGAAAGATCTAGATAAAGATCTAGATAAATGCAGTTTCATTCATACTGGTTCTGGTCTTTCTGAGCTGTAGGTGCACTGTCAAAGATGCAGGCAGTACCGTTGACCTTTCACCTAGGCCTCCATGCTAAACCCGTTTCTGACGAGCCTCTGCTGACCCTGTGTGCAGGTGGTGAAGGCGCGCGTGAAGGACTTGATGATTCCTCGCTACAAGATCATAGTGGTGATCAGCATCGGACAGCTGGCGGACCACAGCATGCAAATGAGCAGCCGGTGTCTGTGGGACGCGGCCAATGACACCTGCGCTTCACACACATTCAAAAACAGCTCGCTGTTTGCTGTGGCCAACGTCTATGGTGTCTATTTCGAATGATGCAGAGCTCCTTCTTGCAGCAGAGTTGAACTTATAAAGATCCTGTCCCTAGTGTGACTATAGCATTCCTCAACCAGGAATCCATCTTTGCGGAGAAAGACTCTTTTAGATATGCTTGACTGTTATTTACAACCTTATTCATTTATTATTCATAATCTTATTTGGCTTGTCCAGTTAAATATTGGTGTAGTGTAAGCAGGTAGGACTGGGTAAAAAAGAGCACCTCTGAAGCATCTTTGTAAAGTGGGAAAAAACCAGTTTGCACTACTAATAATTAAGGTGTATGGTGAATCTAGGTGTAACGTTCTTACGTTCTTATTGCATTCGTTCTTAATACAATAAAGATAGACACTTGAAGAAACTTATCTTGTTTTATTTCCCGTTTGCTTCTCTCTATCCATGTTCTGCTTAACTATCGTTATCTCACTAGTGACATCTAGTGTTACAATTAAATTACATTAAATAAATATCATTACACTAGGTCCTAGGAAGCCTCGTTAAACTTTCAATTTAAATTTTCTTGTACATTTTAATGAGGCATACAGGTAAATGGTATACACTGTAAATGTTATTTAAAGATTAATTTCAATACATTGTGAATTCATAGGTCATTATTTACATTGTTTATCGACTGAAACGTGTCTTGTAGGTCTGACAATCATAGGCTACATCTGTTTTATTTTGTGCTTAATTTGAGTTACCCGGCACAATGTTTATATGGGAGCCTTTTGTATTTCTCTGTGATTAATCTGTGCTTCCATGTACCCAAACTAAAAGTTTTGTAGTAAATGTTGGAAATTGTGGGAAAAAACAGATGTATTTAAAACGTGTTAACAGTCTACCGAAGAAAGCGATAGTGAGAAGAAGCAGTAGTGACAGTATGCCCTTTTTTTTTAGCTTAGCGAGGTTTAACGATCTCATTACAAACTTTGAACGTCAAAACGGTGCGCGAGCCGCTTCGCGTGGGGCGGAGATTCCATCTTCAGCACAGCAGCGTCAGGTCGTGTTTGCCGCATCCCACTTTGCAGCACTTGACAGACACTTCTGTGTCTAGACTTCTGAGCCGCTTCGTCTGAGAGCCTGCCGCGAACGACTGCGTGCGATCCATCTCGCCGTCTGTTCACAGCATAACAGGGGAAACATGCAGAAAATTCTTAGTAGTTATTTGCATAAACTTCTTAGTAACCAGCAATCATATAGTATTGACTTTTTGATGTTGCTGAGTCAATTCCATCAGTATATGTAATTTTATTATTACTACCGCAGTACTAACATTTGCGATAGTTGTACCGCAAAAATTTACAATATAATTTGTCAGACTGCACGAGAATATATCAAATTACGTTTTATTATGTGGTCTGAGTGTCCTGACTAATTCCAGATTACTGTTCTGTGGATGTGATGGCTTTCACAGGATCCCTCAGACTAAAAATAACTTTTGGTCAAAAGTCTATCAAATCTATCAGCAGTGTGTTTGCAACTGCATATTGTATCACAGTGTAAATTGGAGCAATATCATAGCATCTGGTCTGTAAAAAACAATAGAATGTCTGGTAGTATGTTGGACAGCTGAAAAGTGGCAATGACTGACCGTCCCCGCTGAACTCAGACAGGTTCCTCCTCCATCTAGACCCTCCACAGGTGTAGACAATGGCACGTACGAGCTCCCGCCCGCACAGCCTAACAGCATGCTGGGACTGAGAGGCGCGTGCCCACGACGTGCACGCCAGCAGCAACAGTGATGTCAACAGCAGGGCCTTCATGCCTGGGTCAGATTCTCCACGCCCTTCACAGGCACTTCTTCTGCAACGTCCGTCAAGTCCGGGTGTCTCTGGGTGGGGTGATGGGCGAACTCTTCAGATCTTTGGCACATCCATTCGTTCTTTTTTATACTGGGCACAGCAAGATTGCGCACTCCCCTTGACGTGTTTGCTTCATTTCCATGACTCTGGAAAAGATGTTTTGCTCATCTGTTCCTCACGTAACATTAATGAGTGGGAAATCTAGTGGGTGGGCTTTCTAGAATGTCATGATTGCTTTGACCAAATAACATAATTCACAGAAGATCCATGTAGAACAATAATTCTAGTGACATTTTTCTAACGAGGGTTTATTGCTGTTGCATTGGGAGAGTGGGCCGTAATGACTCTTTAAAGGCTAGTGCTGACCTGAGACCATAACACGCATGTGGAGGAAGCCCATTTGTGAGCATGGTGTTGTTTGAGCATAATGGCGGCACTTACCTTGTCTAAACCATTGTCAATATCATCTAAAATGATGATCGCCTTACAGAATGACACGGTGTGGGACGGACGACCTTGCCTGTGGTGACACGAACAAACATCGCTGTTATACTAAAAGATTGATTCTAAAAGGTCTGTTTGTGGTATTGTGTGAAGAATGAAAAGCTAATTATTGAAAATATTAATGTTTTGGTACAGTAATAGTTAAAGATGTAGACAATCCTTCTATGGTCTGATGGTACCTTTAACTTAAACTTGGTTACTGTTTGCCATAACTATTGTATTGATCTGAACCAACGTTTTAGAAATACCTTCTCTCCTGGTCACAATAATGACAAAGACAACAATTTATAAAATGTTTTTTATCAGATTCCAAATTTGAACTTATGTACAGTTATAACGTGTTTTTTTTTTGTTTTTTGTTTTTTTTTGCCTTGAAAACAACAAATTTTTTGACAGGCGTTCAGTCTTCCACCAGTCTTGTGATAGCCTCAAAAAGATCCCAGACACCATCAGTCTGCATAACATCTGGTATCACTTCACTGTGAGATTGAGGTTCTCTGTGTGGAAAAACAGACCTGACATGTTTAACTTCCATGTCTTCCTTTATGTATACCTCCCAAATATGTCCCTTCCTGTGGGCTAGTCACTGGAGTGATTGATACCAAGGGAATTTGATTCCGTGAAATAAAGGTTGATTTGAAGCATGTATATTGAAAAGAAAGAACTACATGACTTAAACAATTTACTTAACAAGTTACTTAAACAATTGGGTAGATTCAGATTCAGATTCAGATTATAGGCATTCAATAAATACTGTATCTTCTTCTTCTCCACTTAATCCATTTCAAGTTCCTGTTGGCAATAGTGTGATCAAAGACATCCAGATGTTTCACTTCTCATCCTCTTCCTCCAGCTCCTCCTGAGAACTTCCTCCCGGTCCTCCTGAGAACTTCCTCCAGCTCCTCATTCCCTGGCCAATGAGGAGATGTGATCCTCCGGCTGGCCCTAGGAGTAGCAGTTAATCTCTAAGCTCCTACCAGATAGCCAAGCTCCTCAATTTGTCCTCACCCTGTCATGGAGATGGAGCCACAATATGTGGCAAGAAAGCTCATTTTTGCCACTTATATCTGAGATCTCATTCATTGTCCAGCGTTCATGACCATAGGTGATGGTTGAGACATAGATTGACTGCTAAACTGAAAGCTTAGTTTGTTATTGATATCCAAATAAAACTGAATAGGGTATGATGAAAGATGATCAGTCTTAGTCTATATTTTAAGGAAATAGCCTTATTAAATTACAGGCTATTATTTATCTCATGCATTCATTGCAATTTTATATTATGACTAGATTTTGGGGCATATCTGTGTGGTTAATAAAATTTCTCCAAGGAATGTCCATACTGTGTTTAAAAGTCAAAATGAGGGGGGTAATACCATTAATGGAGCCCTCTTTACTAGTGGAAATCAGTATTTAATCAAGACTTACTTTGTGTATTCTGTATTCGCTTCAAAGATAAGACCGACAGTACATTACAGCACTGATGTGTCTAAAACTTTTGTCTTCTGTCTGCTGATCTGAATACAGTATTACTTACGTAATTCTTTATTTGTATGGGAAGGAAATTCGTACAGCATATTTGAAAAAAAGATATTTTACTCGTTAATAATTTTAATGCTTTTATAATTTTTTATATTAATGTGAAAGTATAGGACATGTCATCCTTAGCTAGGGGCGGACTGGCATACATTGCTACCGGGGATTTTCCCGGTGGGCCGATGGGTTAGTGGGCCGGTGGGCCGCCGGTAGTTTAACTCGGCCCGTGGAGGAGCCACTGCCGCACACTGCGGCCCCGGCCCGTAGTCACGCTGCTGTTTGGTGTAGTATTACCTCCCCCCGTTCCAGTCAGACCGCCACTTGCGTCCGTGTTAACCGTGTTAAGGTCATTTGTACATGGTGCTTTAAACGTTGCAGAGGCGACAGCAGTACATTTAAAATAACATATCTACAATTTAAACTGCTGTATGTTTTCGTAGTCCGGCCCAAATTTTCTGGGACAAGTTGGGTTTTTTTCTGATCTCCGCTGCATACCGTGAGCCCGCATCAGCTGGCCCAGTCCGCGGCCCGGTCCAACTCGTTCATGTGTTTACAGGATCAGTCCGCGGCCGCGCTGAGCAGTTTTTTTTTAAGCTATTGAAATTCTTAGATTAAAACTAAACTCCACAAATAGGTAAGAGGAAGAAATACCCACGTTAAAGTTGTAGGTTGTTCTTTAGGATGCACTTTGCGTAAAACAACTTGTTTGGTGGTCTTATGGTGGACTATTTAAAAACCACTATGTGGCTTTGTAATCATATTATTGCTGGAATTAATATTGTCCATATGACAATAAACGCCATCATATACACTATACGTGCCATGTATAGATTCATATACAGTATACACACACACACACACACACACACACACATATATATATATCTGTCATATCTAGTCTGTCAGGAACTCCCGGGCCACTTTTTCTCCCCAGTCCGCCCCTGTCCTTAGCTCTTAACTCACAGCACTTTCATTAGTTTAAAGGGCACTCCTCATCTGAACATTGCTGCAGGTTCACACCTTGATCACTACAGTTTGCCCACACTCGTAGATGAACACGAATCACATCACAAGGCATGGGTCACCTGATGGTCCAGTGCTTCTGAGGACGGAAGAGATGTTTGCAGCTAGGGTGGAACTAGATTAGCCTTGTCTTGCAATGCTCTCTGGCATTTCTGAACAATCCCTGTGTATATCAGTTCCTGGTCTCTTTGACATTGACGATATACCTGTCTCCTGTGTTTTTGGTTTGGAAAATGCCAGCGCTGACCCTGTCTGACTACATTTTTCACCAAGCTACTTGTTTTGATGACACCTCTTGCTCAGCTGTGACAGTGCCTATCTTCTTCATTATTGCACCATGGTTAATAATCTCTTATGCTACACAGACCCAAGGGACATAGCCCACACTTTCCAGAAGAATGTGGAAAACACATTATCCTATTTCCAAACAGACATTCACAAATGACACCTGGTTTGTGGTGTTCAGTCAGGTTTTGATTGTGGCTGTAAAGCAGTTGTTCAACTATTAGTTCTCAACCCAGCCCAGTTTTCTCTTATCCAGATCACTAGGTATTCAACATTCTTAATAACTTGGTTCAGGTGTGATGGAAATTGCCAAACCAAACAATGTGGACCAGCTGGTTTGCTTCAAGAACTAGGTTGAGAAACACTGGCCAAAATTTTGAGAATCAAAAGGGTTATGGTCAGCTCATAACCCTTCTGCAGTTACTTCACTGCCCAGAAGGGGGCTCTTTAGAGTCAGATTCCCATGCCGAGATAAATCCGACAAGCGGGGTGTCTCACTGTAGGCCTAATGCAAATTCTTATTCATTATTTGACTGCTCTCGCCATGTGTTGTAAAAGTTCAATCTGTGATTAATTCCACTAGAATTAAATGTCAAATGTGTATTGTTATTACTAAAGACATTTTGTTAACATTATCTTTATGAATGATTCAAACTTTACATATTTTAGTCACTGTCCAGTTGCGCATCTTTACCATGTGATTGAAAATGTCAAAAATGTGGGAGTTCATGTCAATGAGTTGTAGGTCTTGAATGCCTAATTGTGTCTGTGGGAGCCGCATGCAGCCATGCCTTCAGCATTCTAGAGAACTCAGATCCACCCATAAACCTCCAAACTTCCTGATTGTAAACTTAAAGATTGAGGATTGGGTTTGGGATTTAGAGACTGTGAACCTGCAAGTCAGGAACTGTAGCAGGAGTTTTTTCTGGAATTTTCCTAGAGCTCATTTTGAGCCTATTTTGAGCTGATTTTGCACCTAATTTGAGGCTGTTTTGTGGTCCTTCATGTAGACCTGTGTTCCCTGGGAATGTGGGAAAAAGAAAACATATCAGACATGGCTCAGTAAAAACAGACATATCAGACATTGGACAAAATCACCACTGAAGTCATTACTTGACAACACAGATGGAAATAAAAAAGGGAACATTTAAACAGCAGTTAACTAAACAAAAAGTGAATTATAATGAGTAATATTTGATACAAATGAAGTAAAATGTTATACAAATGCCACAAACGAGTATTACTCTTTTCACTACTCTTTTCAAAGTGGTACAAATGTTTTGGTTATCACTTCTAAAACAAAAATGTTAGTTCAATAAAGTTTCATTGAGCTCATTAAAGTTTAATTGGACCTACCATATCCCTCTGAGGTCTACGGGCCTTTTTTTTTTGTTTAAGCATGTTTTCATATATTTGTCTCTAAACATACTTATAGCATTTTACCCATATATGTAATATTAGAAGACAGAGTATTGCATAAATAAATTAAATGGTTCTAAAGCTGAAAATATGAGGTTTGGTTTTCAAATTATTTTCATAACTCATATGAAAACATACCTTTACTGAAACAAATGAATTATATTGATATTTGAAATAAGTTTACAGAAGTGTTTGCTTCACAAAAACAGTTAAATAAAGTAGTATAGAAATGTGTAGAAAATGCATAAAAATATTTATATTATTGCATTAAAAAATGAGATAAAATATGACTCATCAATGATTTTGGAGTATCAATAGTCTATATCAAGTTTCATATGTGCAAGTGAAAAAAAATACTCACACCATGCCTCATAGAGCTCTCTAAGCTCCTATAGGCTACTACACTTTCACACTTGGAAACCTACAAAATAAATGTTTACTAATGGACAGTTGGTTTAAGGAAAAGTCATGACTTTATCAGGAATCAATTACACTAGTTTTGCACAGAAGCAGCTTCTAGCTAGCCAGCTAGCTAGCTAGTAGCACACGTCGTGCCTAAATGTGAACCTAGATATATAAGTCCACTATTACAGATTTCAAATGAGGAAAGAATTGTGTCTGCCTTCTTCCATGAGGTGTAAATACTTAGTAAAGTCATGGCTATGTATTGGTCATGTTGTAATAAATGACACCTGACTCTCCCAATCACACAAGGGAAGTGGCATGTGTAAATCTTACTGACACACGAATGTATAAATCAAATGTATGTTTGATTTAAACCTCTAGTCATTTGTTCATAACTCCTACTATGGACAAAACTTGCAGATTTCAGCTGCATTTTCCTACCATTTGCAACACTACCAAATTGTTCCTGGTAGGTTTCCTGGGAGGTTTGTTAGCTTCCTACAGGTGACAAACAAGTGAGGGGTGAAGACTGTGCTACCTTTGCAGCTAGAACAGCTTTAACTCTTCTGGGGAGGCTGTCTACAAGGCTTAAGAGTGTGGTTATGACGATTCTTGACTATTCTTTCAGAAGCGCATTTGTGAGGTCACATACTGATGTTGGACGAGAAGGCCTGACTCTCAGTCTCCGCTCTAATTCATCCCAAAGGTATTCTGTCGGGTTAAGGTAAGGACTCTGTTCAGGCCAGTCAAGTTCATCCACACCAGACTCTGCCATCCATGTCTTTATGGACCTTGCTTTGTGCACTGGTGCACAGTCAGGTTGGAAGAGGAAGGGACCAGCTCCAAACTGTTCCCACAAAGTTGGTATTCTCAAGCATTCAGAGTTCTTTTCCTCCTTAAAAGCAACTCCATACCATAATCCCCCCTCCACCAAACACTTAAACTTGGCACAATGCAGTCAGACAAGTACTGTTTACCTGGCAACCGCCAAACCTAGACTCGTCCATCAGATTGCCAGATGTAGAAGTGCGATTCGTCACTCCAGAGAACATGCCTCCACTGCTCTAGAGTCCAGTGGCGGCGTGCTTTACATCACTGCATCCGACACTTTGCATTGCACTTGGTGATGTATGGTTTGGATGCAGCTGCTCGACCATGGAAACCCATTCCATGAAGCTCTCTGCACACTGTTCTTGAGCTATTCTGAAGGCCACATGAAGTTTTGATGTCTGTAATGATTTACACTGCAAAAAGTTGGCGACCTCTTCACACTATGCACTTCAGCATCCACTGACTGCTCTCCATCAGTTTACGTGGCCTACCACTTTGTGGCTGAGTTGCTGTCGTTCCCAAACACTTCAATTTTCTTATAATACAGTTCACAGTTGACTGTAGAATATTTAGGAGTGAGGAAATTTCATGACTGGATTTGTTGCACAGGTGGCATCCTATCACAGTTCCACGCTGGAATTCACTGAGCTCCTGAGGGCGACCCATTCTTTCACAAATGATTGTAAAAACAGTCTTCAAGCCTAGGTGCTTAATCTTATACACCTGTGGCCATGGAAGTGATTGGAACATCAGAGTCTAATCATTTGGATGGGTGAGCGAATATTTTTAGCAATACAGTGTATGATCAATAAGGCACTACTTTTCATCTCTTGATCTGAAATGTAGCTTGCTATCTCTGAATTAGAAATTATGTTTTGCTTTAAGTGTAAATGAAATTTGGTTCCCAAAGTAACCAAACAAGTAATGCATTTTTGGAGCAAATGATATTTGATTGCCAATGTAACCGAACCTGTTGTGCGTTTTCCTGAACATGGACTTGTTGTTCCCTTAAAGGGCGGTGTTGGCATTGTAAGGGGCGGGGTTAAGGGAGTGTTGAGGTTGTGGAAGTGGTGGTGGTGGTGGTTCTGTTTTGTAACTACTGATGTGATCAACATTTTTTAACTTTTAACTTTATGTTTAGAATTCTACAAAAAGATCATGGTTCAAAGAAAAGCATTCAAGGAACTGAGAAAAAGTGACGTGTGTGTGTGTGTGTGTGTGTGTGTGTGTGTGTGTGTGTGTGTGTGTGTGTGTGTGTGTGTGTGTGTGTGTGTGTTCATGTTTGTGTGTGGGCGTGTGCGTGTGCTTGTTTGGCTTTGACGGCAGTATAAGCTGATCATTCTAGTCTCACTTCTTGAAGAAAGTTGCCTCAAGGTGATTCACCTTTCCCCCACATGCTCAGTTGAACATAATATTGAACTTGTGCATGGAATGATTACTTCAGAGAAGTCATGGTGTAAAGGATGCCATGAACCACAGAACAAAAGACAGATCATAATCTTGCTTTACCATGAAGATCTACTTTTATCTTGCACATATTATGTTGTTTGTTTACACAAATACTTATGTATAGGTTATACTTATTTTATAGTACTTATGTATAGAACTTATGTATAGATTATACTTATATATACTATGTATAGTACATGTGTATAGGTTATACTTATGTATAGTACTTATGTATAGTACTTATGTATAGGTTACAGTGCTAAAATTATTTTGTAGACTTGTCCAAACTTGTGAATGACTGTAACTTTAAACTTTCTAATTTGCTTAGAACCTTCTTTGGTCTTAATTTTCACAGCTGTTCTTCAGATTCATGCTCTGACCCATGGTACTTGAACTTTTATCCTATTTTCATACATTTTTACAGATTGAGGTCAATTGTAACCCTTTAATAAAAATATAAATCATTTGTATCAATCAAAAAGTATCATTTGTAATTCAGACAAAGTGAGTTTTAAGGGGACTAAACACTTATGCTAGACAGCGTTCCCAGGTAAGAGATCTTACGGCAACTGAACATTTGCTCACAATGTTCTTCATCTGTGTGTTTTTGATGATGTAGAAAAGTTTGAATCTATAACATTATGCAATATCATTGGCTTGGGTCCTGTTGAAACTCGCCCTCATGTGGAAACCCACAATGAAACAATAACAAAAACATCAGCAAAACAACAGAAAGGTGTTTCCAGAAGCAGCCAATAAGGTCTCATTAACGTCAGCATCCAAATCTCTTTTTTTAGGCAAACTTATTCCAAAGTGGCCATTAAATATCATATATGAGTAAGACCACCATAACTAAAGTTATGTCCTTACATTTACTAAAAAAAAACTTTTACTATTTAGAAGGCTAGACATCTCAGTATTAATCTTATCAGGTAAACAAAATTGCTACCAATGGTAGCATTTTGGATGTGAGAAGCCCACAGTAGTGACAGGACAAGGCTTTGTGGTAGTTAATGGACACCATTAAGGTCAAACTGCAAAATCAGGTCATCAGGTTAGATTCAGCATGTGAGCTTTGGAGAGAGAGGAAGAGACCTCAAGAAAGTAAAAGATCTCATGAAAAGAGTAGCTTCTGTTTATTTTTTTTAAAGATCCTTTTAAGATAAGCCATCATAAAGATTGTTTCATGTTTCCTCAGTACCGTCAAGTGGCTGTCAACAGCTCTTAAATCAATGAAGTCTGAAGATGAAGAAAACAACTGTGTGCTTCATAGTAAAGATTTTTCAGACAGGTGTGCCATGTTGCCACTATGACTTAGACAAAACAATAAAGGCTGGCACTCATAATTCAGAGCTGTGGACCTTTTCCGCTGGGCCTACGTGCGTCAAGATAAAAGAATGATGCACAACCCATTTTGAAGAACACATTCCAAGGTCACAAAAGAGCAATATAGTGCATAGATTTCATCTTGTATTTTTGTGACAGTGATTTAAAGATGAGCAGGCAGCTATACAAGAAAAAATTCATAAGCCATTTGTGAACTATATGGCTGCATGAAATGTGCTGTTACCATCTCATTATTCGTTGACTTTGTCCTTTGAGATTTGAAATTTGGTGGTTTGCAGTTATTTCTATCAATGTGTCCAAACTAGTGCTGTCAATTCCAGGATTAAAAGTCCTCACCAGGATTTTGCTCAGGCTTCCTGGATTGTGTTGATTCCTCTAATTTTACCTGGATTGCTAATTAGAAAATCTAGCAAGCTTGAGCAAAATCCTGGTGAGGATATTTAATCGCGGCACCTGGAATTGACAGCACTAGTCCAAACATAATGCCACATGTATTTACAATAAAGCTAAACCTTTTCCTTTCCACCATCTGTCAAAAAAAACATTACATCAGTAGAGGTGTGGAAAATCTGGCTAAACTTGTACACACTTCAAGGTAGCAAGCTTTTTTTTTAGGAAAAGCGGTAACCTGGTAACCTTCCACTGAATTCCACAGAACAC
This sequence comes from Brachyhypopomus gauderio, assembly GCF_052324685.1. Lineage (NCBI taxonomy): Eukaryota > Metazoa > Chordata > Actinopteri > Gymnotiformes > Hypopomidae > Brachyhypopomus > Brachyhypopomus gauderio. The sequence goes on along the minus strand of NC_135224.1, from coordinate 15,391,171 downwards.
CATTCATGTTGAGATCTTTTAATATGACAGGCCCGAGCACACAGACGCTATGAAGTGCAAGGGATGCAGGTCATTAGCTGTCACTCTAAGAGCCTCTGCTGTTTGTTCAAGGTGTTGTTGGCATGTGCGGCCGCTGAGCAGGACACCCATCCCAAATAATGCCTCTTCCATCCATTTCTCTGCATTGCTCTGGACAAATAGGGTCAAGTATCTTTCTGTTACCTTTCACAATATTTTTCTGGTTTGTTTCAGCAGCTTTACTTAGAAGGCTCTCTCTGACCTGTTTTGATCAGGCCATATTGCACCATGCTGCAGACTGCAGGTAACCAGAGCAGTGTTGTTTAAATTTGGCAGGTCAGGTCAAGCCCACACCTGAACTGAATGGAAACTAGACTCCAATTATTCACTCAAGCAGAGGGTACCTTTCCAAGAGGACACAAGTGATTGTTTAAACTATATATCACATAAACAATAAAATGTTGTGTACATTGCTTGTTAAATAATTTCAACCTAGAAGAATATCAGAAGAATATCAGATCATATTTTAGGAGCCAATGTTTTTGTGTGTGTGTGTGTGTGTGTGTGTGTGTGTGTGTGTGTGTGTGTGTGTGTGTGTGTGTGTGTGTGTGTGTGTGTGTGTGTGTGTGCATATGTCTGCGTGCACGTGTCTGTGCGTGTACATGAGTATGTGTGTACACCCAAAAGGCCTGTCCTTACCTCTGCTATTTCGCAATGTGTAAAGCTCCATTACCAAACAGCTGCATGTGAAAACACCATCCTTCGTCCTCGTGATGTCCCAAGCACGGTATGTCCTACGATTCCCCACTCGGAGCAGATAAGGCCGCCTTCCTGCCTGCCGAAACTCGTGTGCATGGAGCTCAGACAAGTTGTCTGTGCCTCCGTGGACAAAAGTAGATTTGTATGAAAACAGCAGGTGGTCAAAAGCACCAAGTTGGAATGAACAGGACTACAGAGGCTTTTTTTTTTACATTTCTAATGCTTTGAGAACTGCTCTAACACTTGGTATGGTTGTTCCCAAGCAAAAATAGCAAGGCAAATTCAGTCACTTAAACGCTTTGAAATTGGTCATGTTCAAAAGGTCTCTCTTTGTTGGAGTCTAGACACCAGGAATAAACCAATCAGCAAGAGATGTGCTGATCTTATACTGATGGGGTCACCTAAGGGTAAGTTCAAAGTGCCCTTAACTGTATGAACAAACCCTGTCCTGAGTGGTCAGACTCAAGAGATTAAGAGAAGTCATGCTGGGAGCTTCTTCCAAAGCCAGGGCACTGTTAGCTGGTCCAGATGATTCTGACAAACCATAGAGAATATAGGTGGCCCAGTCCCAAAAGAGGCTCAACCAATAGGAAACCAGATCATAGGTTTTGGACATGTGACACACTTGAGAACCTTATATGTTCCAGGTTCTCCAGGGCCTAATATACACATTTACAGTTGAAATTTCTAAAGAACGTATTTCCCATTTCTCATATTGTCTCTGGGCTTCATGTAATTCCCCCATCTGTTACTACTGTCCGTTGTTTTTCTGTTTCCATTACGGCACTCTGCCCACAGACTGGAATAACCAGTCCTTCCCAAGGAGAGAACTGCTGTCCACTGTCCTTGAACTGAAACACCACTGCCACTTCCAGAGGCAACTGGCAGACTGTTTGGGATAAATCGCCACAATTTAAACCTTTTCCTATTTAGTTAGCCTAACCTTTTTTTTAATCTATATTTCAACTAAAGTGAATAGCAAACTAGAAAGAAGTTCCCCTTCTTCGAGCGAAATCCTCGAGAAAAACCAGGAACACAAAGGCAGAAGGAGGAAGAAACTCACTGTGCAAAACTTTAGCGGCAAGCAAGGAGCTGCATGTTTGGACTTTAATCAAGGGATCCAACCTTCGCTGAAACCCCCACGCAACGACCTAGGGCCCCCGCATATGACAGAGGTCAGATCACATGGGACACACGCTTTCACTCGCATGAACCAAGAGGAAAAAGGAAAAAACATCATATTGTCTTGGACCGAGGGCCCTAATACACTAGGCAACAACTCCAGCAGCCAGATCAGTGAATCAGAAAGTGTGTGAAGAGAGGCATAATGAGGGAGCACCCCAGCGCCCTGACATTTGGTGAGTACCACAGCTTCCGTGGTGTTGATTCACATATACCAGTTAGTAGATTTCTGTTATTATTAGACTTTGTGGTCTGGCTTGCGTGTGCCTTAAGCTGAATTTTCACATCTGCATTTCAAGTTGCATGCGGAATTCAGCAAGATCAGTAACATACAGTAAGTCACGTTTACTTGTTTCAGGCCAAGTGGTCATGACCAAATGTACAGCCATACATTTAAGGGTTAAAACTCTTGTCAACATTTTTAAGAACAGAAACGTAATCCTTATTTCAAGGATTGCAAAACCTTCTATTACAGTAACATTAATCAAGTAGAGTGGAAAAGGTCATTAGTTTGTAAGAAATTATAAGGAAGTGATGATTCATGGATCATATGTGCATATAAGTCTAAGCCCCTGGGTGAAGGGATCTGTCTCGAAATCATGTGAGTGTCATCAATCAGTTGTGAGCCACCAGTTTTTTTTTTTTTTACTCTGACCCCCTCCCCCAAACTGTGAATGTGCAGTAATCATCTTTTGTGGGCCTGAACAGATAATATGGTAATAAACATCTAAGCATATTTTCTAGGGGTATGAATTTGTTCTAATCACTACCACTGTACCTCATAATAACGTATGTGTGCATATAAACACATATACACTTGTTTAGCCTCAAGTCAGGATTTTTGGACACAGACCAGACACAGTCCTGATTCAGTGTGAAATCACAGCTACCATTAGAATGATATAGTCAGAGCCCACACATAATCAGAGGGAGAGATGCCAAGGTAAATGCGTATCTAGGATCAGTGCTACGTTTCTCCCAGTGGGGGTCAAAACAGTTCAAGTTCAGCCAGTCATTCCACCCCAAACCTGAGATTTCAGCAGCGCGTCTAGTCAGGCAACCACCTGTTGTGAGAAGAGTCAGATTGAACGCATCTCCTTCCTCCTTCCCTCATATATGTTACACTGTTCTGTTTTTTCTAGTACAACATGAACATTAAAGTGCTCAGCACAGGAGTTTCTGCTGCATGTCTTCAGTATTCACTGTTCAGCATTCAGTACAATTAAGTACCCCATACACACCCAATTTGAAAAGTGATTTAACCAGCTATACCAACTCAATCCACACACAGAGAGATGGAAATATTTACCTAAACAAACTATAGCAGTCATTTAGCAGTTGTGTCTTTCTCTGATTTTTAGCCTGTGAAGAGACTTACATGTAATAATGGTAATTGTGTCAAAAAAGTTCACTCATTAACTCAGTAAGTATTTGAGCATGTACATTCAATCTCATAATAAAGTTTAATAAATATACAGAAATTACCAGAAAATAGCATCAAAATTCCATCAGTTCTATTTTTAAAAGGTCCCACACATATTTTACACATTGTTTCTGAATGCTTTTCCTTTTGCATAACTTTGATCCCTGTCACAATTGCTCTTTCAAATAATCTGTTGCTGGTATCCTGCTGTCCTAGCTGGTAACTCCTGCATCAGACTCTATACAGTATACGCACTCACATTTCTTAGGTGGGGTGTTTTTGTGGGTTTTTATTATTTATGTATATTGTGCACCATACCTGCTTGTTGTCACTAATTACTCTTGGGGGACTAATAAAGTTTTGTTTAATTCAGTACAAACAGAACAATACAAAAGCATTAACAACAAAAAAACTTTATAATCAATCTATAAACATTATAATTAATGCTCATGTGCAGAAGGATGTTCTAGGTGCAACCTATATATGTATATATAAATGCATATATATATATGCAAAAGCAGAAACAGGGTCAACTGGTCCTGTGATCTGCCGGCCAAAAGCCATACGAGCGAGACGACACTGGCAATATGAACTTGAGAAAGTGCTCAGTTTCTAAGGAATGAGGAAGTGTGTGTGTGTGTGTGTGTGTGTGTGTGTGTGTGTGTGTGTGTGTGTGTGTGTGTGTGTGTGTGTGTGTGTGTGTGTGTGTGTCTGTCTGTGTCTGTGTGGAGCTGGTATGGGACACAGTGTGTGTCAGAATGTGTGGGAGGGGACAGTTGCAAAATGAAGTAAAAGGGAAATTGACATTTTGACCAACTCATAGAGAAATAGGTTGGTAATGGTCCCCGTATGCTGGAGGCATCTGTGTGACAAGGTCAGGGGAACCTGGGTGTGCTGGTCATGGCTGTGGCTTTGCACCTATGAGCAGAAGAGTTCTCCTCCATTACTCCAAAACCTCAGTCCAACCGCCAGCAGCAGGCTGCGGATGTAAGCAATGTAAAGAATATGCTGGGCCAACCTTACGTCACCTGTCAGATTTAGATGTATCACACACACACGTGTGTGTGTGTGTGTGTGTGTGTGTGTGTATATATATAAATTGTAGTAAAGTACACAAGGTTTCAGACAGAGGACCTTCATCAGCTGTGCAAGCATATCTCTCATATATATATATATATATATATATATATTAGGGGTGGGATGCGATAAAAAAAAATCAAATTAATCGGAAGCTTTGTAATTAATTAATCGAAATTAATCGCATTTTAATCGCATTTCAGTATTTAACATGAGAAATATTAATTTAACTTTGAATGATGAATGAATCAATGAACATAATCATAAACTTCAACATCTTGTTTATTTTTCCACCAGTCTTCTACACAGACCAATAGATGAGTGCAGAAAACAGTTCAGAACACTGGAAATTCTGAACAAAAATGTTGTTTAATTTTGGGAGTTTTGCTCAGGATATTGGAAGAACTGAAGTAAATCAGAAGATGTTTTTAATACCATTTTAGATGGTATATTTTTCTTTAATTTCCGAGGCCTCTGCCACAGTCATCTCCATATTGCCTAGAAGTGGTCTTCTGCATGCTCAAAGCAAATGACTGGATCTTCATCATCTATAGATTCATCATCTATAATATGAGCTGTCACACCAAGATAATTCTTGTTGCTAACAGAGGTCCAGTTATCCCCAGTCAGAGCCACATTTGTGGCGCTCTTCACAATAACCTGTTTTACTTCCTTTTCCTCATCATACATATATACACAGAGCCGGAGTGGCTAATCGGGAGATTCGGGAGGATCGGGAGGATTCCCGATGGGCCGGCTCATGTCAATCTCTAGTTTGGGCCGATTGGGAGGGAAAAATAATTTTGGGCCGGATTTGGGCATGAAACTCCTGGGCTGAAAAAGGAGCCCACTCCGGCCCTGTTATATATATATACCGGCCAGTTTATTAGGTATAATTGCTCATTAATGCAACTGTCGAATCAGCCAATCACATGGCAGCAACTCAATGCATTGAGGTCTGTAGACATGGCCAGTTCAAACCGAGCATCTGAATAGGGAAGAAAGTTGATTTAAGTGACTTTAAACGTGACTTGGTTGTTGGTGCCAGAAGGGATGGTCTGAGTATTTCAGAAACTGCTGATCTACTGTGATATTCATGCACAACCATCTCTAGGTTTTACAGAGAATGGTCTGAAAAAGAGAAAATATCCAGTGAGCGGCAGTTCTGTGGGCGCAAATGCCTTGTTGATGCCAGAGGAGAATGGCCAGACTGGTTCGAGCTGATAGAACGGCAACAGTAACTCAAATAACCAGTCGTTACAACTGTGGCATGCAGAAGCGCATCTCTGAACACACAACCTTGAGGTGGATGGGCTACAGCAGCAGAAGATCACACCGGGTGACACTCCTGTCAGGAAACTGGAGACTGAGGGTATAATTTGCTCACCAAAATTGGACAATAGAAGATTGGAAAAACATTGCCTGGTCTGATGAGTCTCAATTTCTCAATTTCAATTTGGGTGGTAGGGTCAGCCAACAACATGGAACCATCCTGCTTTGTATCAACGGTTCAGGCTGGTAGTGGTGGTGCATATGTGTGGAGGATATTTTCCTGGCACACTTTGGGCCCATTGATACCAATTGAGCATTGTGTCAACTCCACAGCTTACCTGAGTATTGTTACTGACCATGTACATGCCTTTATGACCACAGTGTACCCATCTTCTGATGACTACTTCCAGCAGTATAACACGCCTTGTCATAAACCGCAAATCATCTCACACTGGTTTCTTGAACACGACAATGAGTTCACAGTACTCGAATGGCCTCCACAGTCACCAGATCTCAATCCAATAGAGCCCCTTTGGGACGTGGTGGAATAGGAGATTCGCATCATGGACGTGCAGCCGACAAATCTGCAGCAACTGTGTGATGCTATCATGTCAATATGGACCAGACTCTCTGAGGAATGTTTCCAGTACCTTGTTGAATCTGTGTCACGAAGGATTAAGGCAGTTCTGAAGGCAAAAGGGGGTCCAACCCAGTAAAAGCAAGGTGTACCTAATAAAGTGGCTAAAGTAACAGGACACTTAATTCAAGTGTCCTCAATTAACTGTGCAGGCAAAGTGCTTCTGAAGTTCTCTGTCTGTCTGTCTCTGTGTGTTTGTGTGTGTTGGGTTGTGTGTGTGTTGGGTTGTGTGTGTGTGTTGGGTGTGTGTGTGTGTGTGTGTGTGTGTGTGTGTGTGTGTGTGTGTGTGTGTGTGTGTGTGTGTGTGTGTGCTATGACATGACAAGAAGAAACTTGTCTGAACTAATATGTAGGATGTGCTTTGCAATGCATTATGTGTATCACGCGGCTCAATATAAATAAAAACAATTAAGTAAATACTTAATGCGTATTTCATGAGAATTAGGCTACTGTACTGCCATCCCATAATAAGTTGTGAAACAAGCGGTCAAACCAGTGAAACAAGCTCGTTTTCAGACGTTCCCACTGTCAGTTACCTTTTCGCGGGAGCTAATGAAACCATATCGCGATGAGACACACTTTTTATGAATTCGCCGTCTGACAAAGGATAGTTTACGTAGTACTCGAGCCCTCGTCTGGACTAGTCCATTACAGAGGGAAACCAAAGGATGGCATATATTTACAAAATATCTCAGTAACAACAAACGAAATAATTTATCTTATACCCTTAAAATATTTAACCTATATGCGACTGAATTTGCTTTAAAAGCGGTGACCTGACATAGTTAAATAACATTAGGGCCGACAAGGAAATAACTGCCTCCCCTAAGCTCTTGAAGTGGTGCAGCCAGATGGTGGAATTCCGAGAACTAAGTGTTGAACGTTCGCAGAAGTCTGGTTCCAAGAACTGCTTTCGGACGACACTTCCAAGAAAAATATACCAGGTGATTATCTATCTACTGGCCGCCAGTAACAACACTATAGCGAGACGCTTTCGAGAAATTCTAGAGGTTTTTTTGTATATTTGATTCCGCTCGGCTATATTTATGCTTTTATTTATCCTACTATGTCTTAGCGTCAAAGTTGGTGTCGGTGGCCTAACGAAATCGCTTATTCTTAACGTGTTTCACGCAAGGTGTTCACGTTAGCCGCGTTAACTCAGGGTACGTAGGTAAATAAAACAATCCGTGTTTACAAACACCACTGTGAACTTTTGTGAAATGGCGTTAACACACATTTCTGTCGACTGCCCGAGTGCGGTTTATAGGCACAAACGTCACTTCAGTTTTCTTACATGGACATATGCTGAAGTTTGAAACTGGCTATCTTAGCTAGTCATGTGTTCGCCAATAGGCAACGCAATTCGCCATGTGTGATTTATTTACATACCATCTAATAAAATAATACATTACAAGCAGTAGTGGCTTAGTCTGTAACTTCGATAAAGCACGTAGCGAACTGTCATTATGCTAGAAACGTAGTATCCGTAATCAGTCCAGTTTATTTATATAGCGGTTTTTTTACAACGCATGTTTACAAGCGCATGGGTCCAGGTCCCTAATGAGCAGCCAGGGGCGACATGGACAAACTCCCATAGTGATATCTGGTTTACCTTAAACTGCTGATTTAATCTATGAATTCTGGCTATATTGTAGGTTTATAGGCGATGCCTGATCGTACCCTGTAATTACTGTGTAACAACTACCTGATCAGAACTCGTTAATAAATCATTAAGAAAGTGCGCTTGAAAATGTTATTTTATCCCCATTTGCCCCCCCCCCCCCCCCCCCACAAAACTTACTCAGTTTGAGAATTGATCTAGTCAATTTTTTACTTAAGTAACAGCTAAATTACATAGTACCATCAACATTTACGTTATATTGGGCCATGTGTTGTTTGATTTGGGCTAAATGAGTCTAGCCTGGGTCATACGTAGCTCGCCTAATTCTGCTGCCTAATTCTGGTAAAAGTTTGAATAATATTTTATAGTTTATTTTATTACACCACTGTTGACACAGTTGTTTTAATTGTTTTTTACACACTACATATAAATAACGTAATTTTAGTCTGAAGTATGAACTGACGTCGCGCTTACTCAGATACATATAGTAAAGATTTTTTGAGCGACAGCCGTATTTTGCACATTACACTGCCATCTGTTGTTCATTGTGTTGTTCATGTATCGAAGTTTCTACGGCGGGTAAGTTTGCCCCTCAGAGGAGAATCGTTTCAATTACAGTCGAAGGCTCTGCATTATGGTGCCGTAAAACGTTATGAACGGGTTTTTACTATTTTTACTTTCCAGTTTCGTGTAAACCCAGCAGGAGCCTCTCACTTTACTATTTAAGCCTGTGCCTCTTTAGCCTGATGTAACCTTCAAAAACGGCTTTTCACTATGAGTTCAACATCACCATCTGTGCATAAGAGCCACACTAAATACAAACACCCTCTGCAATCTCTCTGTGGTTTCTTCTCTCATTTCACCACACTGCTTTATTCAACTGACCTGCCCATTTTGCTCATCAGAGCACGCGTTTAATTGGTCCAAATAGAAAATGGGCGGAGAAACAACTCCCACATGGGAAAAAGACCCCATGAAATTTATGACAGGGTGGAAAATAAGAAATAAAGGCCTGTGAAATTCAGTACTATTATTACTAGGCTGGTAGCACCATTCAGAATCACCAATTCTCACAACGACTGAATACTGACATTTTACTGATGTTTGGTTTGTCAAAACACAATATGAATCAACTTTCAGGCCTGCTGTTAACATGGCCATTGGGCGCCATAGAAACTGTCTGAGGGCTTGTGCCATATTCCATTTGGACCTCATACGACCCAGCAAATGTTCACATCCAGCGAAGCAGCGTGCGCACGTCTCGTCGCTGTTGTCACAGCTGTGGTCTTTCCCTTTTAAAACAGCGCGCGGCAGCATGAGCAGTGGTGGGGACGGCTGTGTCCAGTTCACTCGCCACGCGGGCGACGTGCTCTTCAACCTCGACCGCCTGCGGTTCAGGCGTATCCTGACAGACGTCACAGTCCTGGCCGGGGGCCGAGAGTTCCACGCACACAAGACCGTGCTGATGGCCTGCAGGTGAGCTCGTGCGCTGGGGTTAAGACCGACTCGTTCCAGGCTAGCACAGACGATTATCATCAGGCTTCCTTGTCATTGTTTTACTTTGCCAGTGTAATACAAACTGCCATCACCCACTCCCAGCTCAGATCACACTTCCCTAACCAAGAAGGCAAACAAAAAAAAATGAATTTCCCGATTTGTTGCTAGGAAACCACCCTCGCAACCCCAAACAACAGGTTCTCGGTGTGATAACGTCCCAGGGGCGTTCCCTCTTTGTATTTTCACAGTGGCTTCTTTTACGCCGTGTTCGTAAACACCCAGAAAAGTGATCAGAACGTGATCAGCCTGGATCCGAAGGTGGACCCAAATGGCTTTGCCATACTCCTGGACTTCATGTACACTTCTCGCCTCACCCTCAACGAACGCTCCATCCTGGCCACTCTCAACACAGCCATGTACCTGCAAATGGAGCACATGGTGGAGATTTGTGAGAGGTTCATGGAGTCCAGGTACTCTAAGGCTCTGGGCTTTTTGTCGTTCAGGTGTTTACTCCACTGACGTATATTTAGTGGAGTATAAGTAGTCAAATCATTCTGATCTCCATCCCACAGGGGCTTGTGTGTGAAACAGGTCAGAGCAGAAGTGACAGCCAGTGCTGCTCTCCTACCTCAGGATCTCACCCTCGACCTCAGAGAGGTTCCCAGGAACCCTGCGCCCGACGTCATGAGCCTTGGCCCTCCAGTCTTGCACTACGCCGTCAGCACCTCCACCAGCAGCCCCATGCGCTACTATGGCCACCTGCCCTTTTCTGCGGGCAGCCCCTCCGACGTCAGATCACTGCGCCGCCAGGTCCCGGACACCAGCGCCGTAACCCACCAACCGCCTTCCCCCCTGGACGGACAGGTCTCCGTACAAACCAGCACCTCCGGCGTCTTCCCCGTCCACCAGTTCTACCGTCCCTCGGTGGTCCACCAGATCCCATCAGATCGGGGACACCCGAGGGACCCTGTGGGGACGAAGGTGGAGGAGGAGGAGGAGGAGGTGAAGAACTTTGGCCACGCGCAGGCCGTCGGGCCACACAGCCCGCTGAGGTCGGACTGCCAGCCCAACTCGCCGGCCGAATCCAGCGGCTGCAGCAGGGAGACGGCCGACCCTCAGAGACCCGGAGGTGGCTCCAAGGTGCACAACTGGAAGAAGTACAAGTTCATCACCCTGAACTCGTCCGAAGGAGAGGAGACCCGTGGATCAGACAGCCCCTCTTACACTGTCCTAGAGCCCACCACCAAGAGCAGCGAGCATCTGTCCGTCAGCCTCTCGAACGCTACCGACAGGTACCAGGACCGCTGCAATCTGCCCTGCGAATGTTGGCATGTAGCACATCAGTAATTTGAAGCACTTTTGACAGCAAACGCTTTGTGGTGTCATTGCGTTTTGTTTGTAGATCTGCTGAAGAATGCGCTCAAAATGCTGGGGTTGATAAATCGCTCCACGTACCCACACACGTTCATGGAGAGGAGAGCAACACGGACAGCTCAGAGGCCAATGGTGAGTGTTTTCTGTTCCCCATCTCATTCAGAAGTGTGTAGATCAGGTTCTTACCCTTAGGATTTAGTTACACCTGCCTGTCTTTCCAGAGGATTTCTGGAATCAATTGGCTAATACCTACTGATGACAGGACTTTCCATTTTCACTTTCTACACCTCTGCTCGCACTACATCCTACACTGATGTACGTTGACTTCCAGAGCAGAGTGGTAAACCGCTTCTCTCTCCGTTCCTCCGCAGAGAACAGCAGCCTTGTCTGCAGCCAGTGTGGTTCCAGAGTGGAGATGAGCTCTGAGACTCACCTGCGCCTCCCACAGGTCAATCCATACAAGTGCGCCCGCTGCCAAACCCCCGTTAAGGGAAATCTCAGCAGCCCCAAGTCCGGCAGCCCAGGTAACCGAGGCGCCCTTTCGCCTGCACTGTTCTCGTCTCATGTGGACAGGGTTTAAATGACAGGTGCGGTCTCGTGTCGATGACCCAGGTGAGAAGCCGTACCGCTGCTCGGTGTGTGGAGCCCAGTTCAACAGACCGGCGAACCTCAAGACGCACCTGCGCATCCACTCGGGGGAGAAGCCATACAAGTGCGAGACGTGCGGTTCCTGCTTCGTCCAGGTAGCCACTCCTCTTCCGGCACTCGGCCGGCATGGGGACCTCCGTGTGCCGACCTGCCTTTTCACGTTTCCGTTTGTTCGTCTGCTCACAGGTCGCTCACCTGAGGGCTCATGTGCTGATCCACACGGGCGAGAAGCCGTATGCCTGCAACATCTGCGCCACCCGCTTCCGCCACCTGCAGACGCTGAAGAGTCACCTACGCATCCACACGGGCGAGAAGCCGTACCACGTAAGTTCCGGGGCTCGTCCCTCCGCACCCGTCCTCACTCATGTCGCGCGTTCGCGGCACGCTCGAGCGCTAACCCGCTTCTCTGTCCTCAGTGCGACACGTGCGATCTACACTTCCGCCACAAGAGCCAGCTCCGGCTACACCTGCGGCAGAAACACGGCGCCGTGACCAACAGCAAGGCCCTGCGCCCGGGGCCCCAGCGCTGACCTAAACCCCCCCCCAAAAAAAAACCGAGAGTGGTGTACGCAGACCGAGCCGAAACGCACACTATGCACAGTGCAGTGTTTGAGGTCCATGTGCGCTTGCAATGTCCGTATAATTCACCTTCTCACACCTGTGCTGGATATCATAATATCTCATCCAAACTCTTTACCTTGGTGCATAAAGTAGTGGGAATCAGGCCTTGGCCTTTGTTCAATGTTACAGATGGGTTTTCTACACGTTTTATATTTGATTGGCTCAAAATAGTACATTACTACCTGCATCGTTTTGTAAACCAAATCACAGCCGAATGTATTAGAGCTGTATGTACATATGTCATTTTTATGAGTATGAAATCAAGCGACACTTATTTTTGCAACTGCTGAATGTGGTAAATGTTAGGGGTACTTAAAAAATATATATATAAAATTCTATTTATGGGCACTTGACATTGTACAGTATTTTGGTATTAAGGGCCAATGATTCTTGTAATAAAATATTTAATATAAATTTGCTGGGCTTCATTTATGTCTCTGTGAGTTCTGTAGAATGGAGAGTTTAACATTATTGGTGATATAATGTTAATGTTTAGTCGTGATAAACAGGATGTTTGGATATAGAGTACAAAATTGTTATACCATGAACAGGACATTGCTGCCACCTGCCGACATTTTTTGCAACTGCAGCAACAGGCTCGTTTATTGCCTATTAATCTGTTAAGAATTGATTTGAATGCTGACAGAAATGTTAAAAAGGAAATGTTCTTTTAGGAGTAAATTCCAGAATATTCCAGACTATATGTTGTAATACTATTATAATAAGAATAGAACATACAATACTATGTAATATATTAATACACACACACATATATATATAGCCTACTGCTCAAAAAAATTAAGGGAACACTAAAATAACACATCCTAGATCTCAATTAATAAACATCTTTGAAATCAGTTGAAAATCTCTCATTTCTACCTGTTGTCTGTTCCATTTGCACACGAGCAGATGAAATTGATTCACAATCAGTGTTGCTTCCTATCTGAACACGAAGTGTGGATGACTTGAAGTTACATTGTGTTGTTTAAGTGTTCCCTTTATTTTTTTGAGCAGTGTATATATATTAGGGGTGGGATGCGATAAAAAAAATTAATCAAATTAATTAGAAGCTTTGTAATTAATTAATCGAAATTAATCGCATTTCAGTATTTAACATGAGAAATATTAATTTAAGTTTGAATGATGAATGAATCAATGAACATAAGCATAAACTTCAACATCTTGTTTATTTTTCCACCAGTCTACTACACAGACCAATAGATGAGTGCAGAAAACAGAGCAAACAGTTTTCAGAACACTGGAAATTCTGACCAAAAATGTTGTTTAATTTTAGGAGTTTTGCTCAGGATATTGGAAGAATAAAAAGAACTGAAGTAAATCAGAAGATGTTTTTAAATACCATTTTAGATGGTAGACTTTCTTTAATTTCCCAGGCCTTTGCCACAGGCATCTCCATAGTGCCTAGAAGTGGTCTTCTGCATGCTCAAAGCAAATGACTGGATCTTCCATTCATCATCTATAATATGAGCTGTCACACCAAGATAATTCTTGTGGCTAACTATGGAAGAAAAATAGTTCCATCGGATTTTGAATTCGTATTTGAAGCACTGAATTTGTTTGCCCTTGAATTTGAAGCTCTGAATTTTTTTTGCACTGAAATTATGCATCTGAATTTTGTTGCCTTTGAATTTAATGCTTATTAAAATACAATGAAAAAAAAATCGAGCGTTAAAAAATTCAAAAGATTTTTTTTCAAGTTGCTCGAATTCGATTGGTCAAATTTGGCTCACAAAATACGCGTGCAAAATTTCGCGTGCTAAAATACGAGTTCAAAGATATTCAGAGTAAACATCCGGGACACAAAGGATGAGCAATCGATTCAAGACTCCAATCGAACCAAATCCAACCAATCACGCTCCACTGGTCACGGCGCTGTTTGAAGCCACAGGCGGAGAGAGAAAGTGAGTTATGTCGGCGCACGGGATCGGCTCCTCTTCGGTGAGTGTATTTACTCCTTTATTTGTCTATTGTGGTGTTTTTAAGATTCAGTAAGATACAGTAAACGACGTGTTGCACATCAGAGGTTTGCGCTGGACTGATCTTTTTTTAACTCGCTCTGAACTCGCTATGTAGTCAACGTAGCTGCGTATGTGTGTGTCCGTCAGTCCACACTGTGCTTTATGATATTATATTTATCATAAAATCATTACATTCGTTTATTACTTCCTTACCAGTCGAGTAGTTTACAGCTGTTTTCAACTGTCTCCGTGGGGTAATGGTTAGTGACGAGAGCTTCGGACAAAACGGGCCTGACGAGCGATTTGTTTTTTAAAATTATTATTATATGTATAAAATCTTTCTCTCTGAGTTTACTTTTGGATAAGGAATTTATTTTTTCATTTTCTCTTCTGTTTATTACTCTAAACAGGTAGTTGGACGTGTCACAAGACAGATCAAGCAGTTAATGCCCGGTTCACACTACACGATTTTAGGTTGGTTTTTCAGTCGCCGACTGATCGGCGACAGAAACTGTGGTCGGAGGCAAATCGGCGATCACTCGTGTGAACTGCTGAAAGACGCTCGCCGAGCCGTCGCCGACTCGTCGCAGACGACCGGCAGATATCTAGCATGTTTAATATCTAGCATGTTTAATATCTAGCAGTCGGCGACTGAGAGTCGGCAGCAGCGTCTAGCTACAGCCAATGGGAACGCGGAGAGAGAACCGCGGCACCGCTGAAGATATCTCTGAAGAATGTAAAAAACTTTCAAGAATGCTTTCAAAACAGTAACCCAGTAAACACACAAAATCCTCACCTTTCTTACAACTTTACTACAACACTGTGTTTAAGTTATTGTGACAGCACTGGAGAAATAGTGCGATTGATTATATCTATGTTCACTGCAACGGAGAGCTCTCGTCACTAACCATTACCCCACGGAGAGTTAAAAACAGTTGTAAACTACTCGACTGGTAAGGAAATAATAAACGAATGTAATGATTTTATGATAAATATAATATCATAAAGCACAGTGTGGACTGACGGACACACACATACGCAGCTACGTTGACTACATAGCGAGTTCAGAGCGAGTTAAAAAAAGATCAGTCCAGCGCAAACCTCTGATGTGCAACACGTCGTTTACTGTATCTTACTGAATCTTAAAAACACCACAATAGACAAATAAAGGAGTAAATACACTCACCGAAGAGGAGCCGATCCCGTGCGCCGACATAACTCACTTTCTCTCTCCGCCTGTGGCTTCAAACAGCGCCGTGACCAGTGGAGCGTGATTGGTTGGATTTGGTTCGATTGGAGTCTTGAATCGATTGCTCATCCTTTGTGTCCCGGATGTTTACTCTGAATATCTTTGAACTCGTATTTTAGCACGCGAAATTTTGCACGCGTATTTTGTGAGCCAAATTTGACCAATCGAATTCGAGCAACTTGAAAAAAAATCTTTTGAATTTTTTAACGCTCGAATTTTTTTTCATTGTATTTTAATAAGCATTAAATTCAAAGGCAACAAAATTCAGATGCATAATTTCAGTGCAAAAAAAATTCAGAGCTTCAAATTCAAGGGCAAACAAATTCAGTGCTTCAAATACGAATTCAAAATCCGATGGAACTATTTTTCTTCCATACTAACAGAGGTCCAGTGATCTCCAATCAGAGCCACATTTGTGGCGCTCTTCACAATAACCTGTTTTACTTCCCTTTCCTCATCATACAGCTGCTGGATTTTATTCGACATTGTCTTTCTGTACGGCAGTTCGTAACTTGCATCAGTTGACGCAATGTGTAGCGCTTCTTGTAAGACTTTATCTTCGACCACAGAGAGCGAACAACACTGCAAATAATGTGACGCGTCATGTATAAACGCGTGCGGAGTCGCGCGCTACAGTCACTCGCGAAAGTTAAATCCAGTCTTAATGGTCCAATGAAGGTAATTTAAAAACCAGGACATTTACTCACTTGGAAAAAACCCGGGACAGGATGTGAAATATGGACATGACCCGGGAAATACGGACGTTTGGTCACCCTATCGTACTAGGAATACATAGCAGCTAAGTTATCATTACTGACCTGCACGTTAGCCCCAACACGTTTTGCGTTGAGGTGGTAACGAAGGGTGGAAGTGCTCCTGTGATAAGCGAATAAGCGATAATCTTATTACCTGTATTATTGATACCAGTGTAGAACTGCAGTAACACTACACCAGTCTTATCTATTGGTATTGGTACAGCTAATGTTCTAATGAACATAATGTCCTAATATTCAAATTAAATATTTAAAAACATTTGTTGTCCACACATGAAATATTGCACCAAGTGGGATAAACCACAGGAAGCAGATGAAATCCATAGTTAAATTTGAATGAACGGTTCCCTATTTACGTGACAATGAATACCAGAGGTGGGGACTCGAGTCACATGACTTGGACTCGAGTCAGACTCGAGTCATTAATATTAAGACTTTTGACTTGACTTGAAAAAATATTCAGAGACTTAGACTTGACTTGGACTTTTACACCAATAACTTGGGACTTGAATTGGACTTGAACCTGTTTACTTGCAAAGACTTGATTTTTTTTACCCCAAATCTAAATTTTAAAACGCATATTAATATTTATAAAGTGCGCCCCATTAATTTCATTTCCGTCCTTCTGACGCAGACCGGTCCTCTGCTTTTCTACACTCTGTACGTGTGTGTGCATGAGCTGCAGCACAACCAATCAAATGGGGGGTTGGCGAACGTAAATTTTTACCGGGCGGGTGTAAAATGGACACAAATTAAGTATTATATCGCGATCGATCGATCGCCAGTGGTTGGTGCCAGAGCGAACTAGTAACTCATTGAATCATAGATGTGGATCAGAGGTAAATAAACTAGATTTTTTTCCGGCGTGAGAAATCGGATGTGTGGCGTGAGAGCGTGTGAAGACGGTCAAATGCGTGTGTCTCACGCTCAATGCGTGAGAGTTGGCAACCCTGGGTTCTGTATCTGAACTCGGGGAAGAGAGCCTCTCTCTGTGACCATCATAATATCCAGTTCTATATCAGCATGGATTGTGTATTTGAAGACATCTACGTCGAGAAAAAAATATATTGACAAAAGTGGAGCGAGTTTTCAGCTATGGGGACATCATTCATCGTGCACAAATGACATACAGACTTTTGGCCAGCAAATGCAATGCAGAATAGTTTACTGAAATGTCTAAAGTTGCAGATTCCTGTTAATTGTTCAGTTCTTATATTTGTTTGTCTTGTGTCACTCACACATGTTCTCCAAGAAACCAGATAAGAGAAGAGAGGGAAAATGCTGTTATGGTTCTTTGTATTGTACTGTGAAAATATCAGCACTTTTTATTTGAACATGGAGTTCTACTTATGACTTTTTCACAGAATATTTATTTCTGGAAAATTGTAGTTTAAAGTATGAATATTTTTGCAGCTAAGTTTAACAAATTGAACTGTGCAATAAAGAGGTGTAATTTTAATTTTTTTTTATACTTTGTGTTTTCAGTTGCACATGTTTTATCAAGATTTGAGGAGAATACAGATTTAAAAAAGAACGCATGTCTATTATTTACATTCAAAATATACCTGCAACATAGGTAAAAAAAAAAAAAAAAAGACTCGAAAGGACTTGAAATTCCAGGTTTCAGACTTGGGACTTGACTTGACTATTGCCTGTCTTGACTCGAGACTTGACTTGACTTGAGTGTCTTTGCTTGAGACTTGACTCGGGACTTGAGGTATAAAGACTTGGACTTACTTGAGACTTGCAAAACACTGACTTGGTCCCACCTCTGATGAATACACAGGTAATCAGGGCAGTTTGTTATCTATGCGTGCCGTGGTGATGGACCGTAAATGATAAGACTGTGAAGGGTGGAAAAGGCAACATGAAGTCACCACTATCAAGGGAGGAAACGGAAACCTGACTGTGCACCCTGACATTCAGATCTAATCTGGTTATATAATAATGAATACATGTAACGGCTGATTTGAAAGAATCTAGATGGTATTTGGTAATATAGTTTCAACCAAGTAATATGGACCACAGCTGATAGGAAAATTCAAAAATAATCCCAGACACTGAAAGCTCCAAGAGATTTCAGAATGTCCTAGCCTGTGCCTTGTTGGATTACATCAGACCGCCATTAACTGAAATGTTAGGGATCTCGATGCTGTTGCAGTAGCAGCTTTGACCTTTTATAGTTTCTCTCATGGTTGATTTACACTGGGGGTCACATGGCATGTGTGGTTCCAGGTTTAGTCCGACGGCAACAACAGCAGCTCTCAAATGAGAAAAGAGAAAGTGGTTGTGGATGTGGATGGTTTTTCTGTCATTATAACACTTCCTGACAGAACACTCCTATTGTGTACAGTATTCTGCAGAACACCGCACTATATAAATAAGACGAATCACGAGTCATGACTCATTTTTTTAAAAACGTTTATTGTTTTGTGGGTGACATTCTCATTCAGAGCTTTTTACTGCAACATCTGTATACGCAATCAGACCACTAGATGTTCAAGCACAGTTATGGTATGAACACTCAACACTGAACATCTTACAGTACGATCTGGAGAAAGACATGACTGAAGGACATTTTGGTCATCTCCTCATATGAGCCCAATGCCATGATGATTCTAAACATGTAAAGCCTAGTTTTAGTGGGTTCTACATTATGAATGACAGCAGGGCTCTGACACAGGTGCAGGTCAACTGCTTACATGTATGTACCATGGGCACAGTGTACCATTTGTGCATGGCAGCTTTCTGCAGTCAGATTTTGCCTGCCTCCCTCATCCAATTTTGGTGTGCAGCGTGTCTGATATGGTTAAGGATACGGACAGGCCTTTGCAGAAATGACATAAACATGTCCTGAACTCTAGGCTACAAGTGCCTGCAACTGTGCCATTACTTAACGGACGACCATATGAGGACCCTGCATTTAAAACGGGCTCCAAGCGCTCTAGTTCAACTGGTGTCTTACTAAAATCAAAATGTTCTTCTCAAGCTTTTTTTATTAAGCAAGAATGTGGAGCAACTTAATGTCCCCATTTCACAAACCCACTCACCCCCGCAGACTACACACACACACGCGCGCGTACACGCACGCACACACACACCCCTAAACGAAAACAAAAATGCACATAGATAAGTAAAAAGAACCATGTAAATAAATGAATAGTGTTGCTGACATCAATAAAAAGGGTTTATGCTGCTGGCCACGCAGCTCCTGCATTAACCCTCTTTGTCAAGAACTTTCTTCACGCTGTCAAACACCTGCGTAAAGTATGAAGGAGTGTAAATCAGATACATAAGAAGAATAACATTTGTGTAAAATTATTCAATGTTGCGAATGTTATCGACCCCTTTTCAAATGAAAATGTTTTTGCTGATACCCTCCAGCAAATTAAATACTTTGAACCAACGCATCAAAATAAACACAAAGAGAAAAGTCTCAGCAGGTTTGAATCAAAACATAAATGATTAACGTGCAATAAAATCCCCACATCTCAAAGCCAGACCAGACGTGGCGACCTCACCTCGTCCACGGAGCGCGAGGCGTCGATGGTGCGCACCTTTCCCTGCTGCTCGTACTGCTCGATAATGGGACGGGTGCACTGCAGGTACGTCTGGATCCTACGTGCAAAAAACGGAGGTCAGGGGTCAGGCCAAACGCACAAGGCCCGGCTGCCGTCAGGGCTGGAAATCCGCCCAGTTTGGCCATTTCCCACCAAGCCGGACGCAAGACACGACGCTCGGCGGGGGAGTCGGCAAGCTGGGCCAGATTCCGGCCGTGCCGGCCCGGAGCGGGACGCGTGCACTGTTCCGGGCAGCATGCAGAGGGCAGTGATGAAGGGACGACCTTTTCACCAAACTCTCTCTGTTGTCGTCGCTGCGGCCGCTGCTCTTCCCTCGCTCCAGACACCTGCCGACGCAAACCTGCGGCAGGGAACCCAGGACACCGTCTTAGTCCAGGTCAAAAATAACAGACACTGGAGCATCAAGGGACACTGAATGACATTGTGATTCTCATTAAAACAAGACAATAACTATTCTGTGCGTATTTTCTTGTCAAACGCATTTCCCTGCTAAGTTAGATATTTAAGAGTAAAAACTACAAAATAACTCACTTCGTTATCGCAGTCAAAGAACAGCACAAATTTGACGTCGGCTTTGCCATCCATTTCCCTTGTCCAACCTTGTAAGTTGTCCTGGTTCCGGGGGAAACCATCAATAAGGAACCGAAACTTGTTCTCGTTTGCCATCATGGTCTTCTCCATTGCCTAGACATGATAGAGTATGGGTCAGGGGCAGCTGTAGTGATCCTATAGCTCACCTGGTGTAGCAGCTGGCAGGTGTACCAATGCCAGGGTCATGGGTTCAAATTCCAGGAAATGTAATAATAAACCAATAAATATTTGGAGCTCTGGTTAAGAGTAATGCTGAAAACATAAGTGCTTACATATCCTTAGTAATTATGCTTAGAATTATCACAATGTACCATATGTATATTGCTATAATACAGGGCTATATAATGACGAGCAGTTATCCAAAGGTACTATCAAGTAATACAATTTATCGGGGAGGGTGGGGGAGATACAGCATGAGATAAGGACTCAAGGGTGTAGCCATGCAGCATGTCAGCCAACTTCAACCAGCACACAGTCAACAGTAGCTCTGCAATAACCATCTGAATCTGGAGACAACCTCCAAAAACAACAACTCTTCAGGTGATTGGTTTTACTCTAAACAGTGGTTTTCAGCTGCCAGAGTCTAAAACAGAGGCTCCCACGGCTAAGACCTGACCCCAGGAAGGTGCCGGGGTCACAGTTCAGGACTCTTCGGGTCGGCTAGCCTGTGGGCTCGCCATTAAACACTGCTTATAGATTCTGACCAAACTGAGTGCAATATTCTAAAGGCGGGGTACAAATGGTAGTGCTTGTGCTTGGGCTTAGTGCTTGGTAGTGTAATGCTCTGGTGATATTTGCTGGGTATTTGTTGAGTGGATACGTCATTATCTACACTCCATGTTATATGACTGTATCTATATATCCATAGGCTACAAGTTCTTTTTTTAGCCATTTCTTTTTACTCAGAAGATAAATGACCAATGTCAGTGGCCCCTTTCATGAATGGTCTGTTTGAAATCCACGTAATGCATAAGGTAGAGGGTTAAAGGTCATTCTTAAAACTTTATGACTGCTTCACACTACTTTCAGGTACTTTCATGCTCACTAACTATACAGCAGGTTCTCTATGCAAATATTTGTCCTCACACTGGCTTGATCATCTAAGCCTTATTTTAGAATTTGAACCCATTCAAAAAAAAAAAATCCTTCTGTATAGCAGATGTTTCAATTTTGAAGCACCAGCGACTCTGTGTTCCTGCCACATTCATGTAGAGCGTTCTGACCCTGACTGAGCATGCCCAGAGTCATACCTGGTGGGAACTGTACAATCAAAGATTGGCACAGCTGAAGGTCGTCATCGCAGGCAAGTTTAATCTACTCTGAGTCTTTAAACAACTGATGAGTTGTCTGCCAGCTTAGCTGTTTCAGGAACTTGTAGGCAGACTAGCTTACTGTAGACAGTCCAGCTACTGAACACACGGCCCCTTGTTCCAATGAGATTCATATGCGGATCGTAGCAACCATGCTACCTTTCAGTCATATAAGCCAGACAAACACAGAGAGTTTACAGATCTCCTCAAACCTCTGGCAAACATCCGTGTGTGACATATGTACACACGAGCAAGCCATCGGCTCACCATGCTACATACATGGGAGTGGGAGACAGTGCTTATAGGGCCATTTATAAGGGCTAATGGCTTATAGCTAACGCCTGCCCTTTGATCGCAATGAGGTCACTCACGAAAGAGACGTGTACAGTGTACAGGAGTCTACTACAGCAATGCCAGTACAACAGCAGTGCCAGGAGCTGCAGTATACAACCTGACTCAGAAATGTAATTAGACATTTCAACTACAACTACAAGTAGACCTAGAATAGTGATCACTCGACATGGATCAAGCATGTACAGCATGTATTGCTTAAAGATTCTCTCAAATTATGACATTTTCCACAAAGTTACAGCTAGAGTTGGTGGGGGGGGGGGGGGGGGGGGGTGACTGGGGGCATGACACGACACCATGCATGGCGTTCAGCTACACAGAACCACAAGTACCTTCCTCAGTAAGTTGATGGTGATTTCCACAGGAACGATCTTGCCCTCTTTGATGTAGCTGTCAATGATCTGGCCGGACTTGGAGTCTGGGCGTCCACGCTCCTCCCTCAGTAGGTCTCCGGCGGACAGGTGAGTGTAGCCGTAGTGCTGAGACAGACAGGCAAGG